>NC_081558.1:80541016-80780508 GCF_022355385.1 Mustela nigripes | reverse complement strand
TTTTTCCATTTCTTTGTGTCTTCCTCAATTTCTTTCATGAGTACTTTATAGTTTTCTGAGTATAGATTCTGTGCCTCTTTGGTTAGGTTTATTCCTAGGTATCTTACAGCAGTCTTACAGGGTTTCTCTTACATGTAATTTTTTTCTCTTGCTGCTTTTAAAATTCATTTTCTTTGACTTTTTAAGTACAATAAAACAAAGTCACTGCAAATTCACATTAGCAATATGTACAATATATTAACAAAATGACAACTTTTCCAAAAGGTCATAGGCAAATGAGTGACTTGTTTCTCCCAGAATACTTAATTGGTTTGAAATAAGGAAAGGACTCCTTTTCTAGATGTTGAGGCAAAAAGTATGAGACCTATTCCTGTTAAAAAAAGAAAAAGCTGACAACTGATAATTCATTCTGATGCCCTTGGGATTCCAGAATACCTCAGTGATGGCTGAATCTTTTCCATTATGAAAACAAAAACAAAACTTAAAATTCTTACAACACTTACCCTAAAGGTTACAACTACTGGTTAACAGCCATGCTGATAGACAACATCCATCAAGGATGGATTCAATTAATCATCAATTATTTGTTGAATGCATTTTATAAGCAACCCCCTGCCTAACACTGTAAGTTTTAAAGTATATCATTGCCCTCAAGACCACTACAACAAATAGTAGGAGCTCCAAATACACCAGAGGATACAGGGCATTTTCTCAATAAATGGGTTAGCTGGATAAGACATAAACACACAAAATGAATAACAATACTACAGCATCAGGGTGAGATGTGTGGAGATAACTAACTACCGCTGGAGGGCTAGATGATAAAGAACACTATCACGAAGAAGATGGAACATGGGTACAGACCTAAGGAAGGGCTGGAAAGGAAACAGGTCTCTGTGAGGGTCCATTTAATGACAGGCTTAGGAATTTTATCTGGAAAAAAATGCATATCAAGACCTGAGTTGCATTTGTTCTTTATTCTTCCTTTATTCATTTGAAACATATTTATTATCTGGATTTATCTAGGTCTTGAGGATACAATGAAAAATGAGAGACTCATGGAAAGTTTATTCTAGTGGGGAGACAAATAGACACATCAACTTACTACAGAAGGTACTAACTGCTGTGCAGGAAATAAATTGGATTCAGTAATAGGGAATAACTGGGCTGGCAGGATTTTAGATGATATGATTATCCAGGTCCAAATGACAGGGTCATATGAGCTGAAATCTGAAACATGGGAAGGAGTTGGCCATGGGAAGAACCAAGGTAAAAGTCCTCTGAGTGAGAGAACAGAACTGTAAAGGTCTGGAACAGGGAGAGAACCATGAGTAGTTTAAACACTAACTCAAGATGAATGTGGCCTAAGTACAGGGAGTCAAAAAGAGAGGGATCACCAATGACCCTGCAGAAGCAGGAAGGAGGCCAATCTGGTCCTTTGCCCACTTAGAGAAATCTGGGTTTCTAAGGAAAGAATAAAAGAGATTTTATTTCTATTTTAAGATCTCTCAGTACTATGCAGGGAATAGGTTTACATAGAGAAGGAGTGATATTTAGGAGGCCAGGTGGTAGACTTTGTGCTAATGAGAAACCACCATGATCCCAACCAAGATGATGGCAGTGGACACACAGAAATGGACAGATTTGAAATATATATTAGTGATAGAATCAGTAATATGGGGGTGCCTGGGTAGCTTAGCTGGTTAAGCAACTGCCTTTAGCCCAGGTCATGATTTTAAAGTCCTGGGATCGAGTCCCACATCAGGCTCCCAGCTCTGTGGGGGTTCTCTCACTCTCCCCTCTCACTCTCTCTCTCAAATAAATAAAATCTTAAAAAAAAAAAATGAATCAGAGGGGTGTGGAAAGGTAAGTAGAAATGGTAAATTCTGGGGCACTTGTATGGCTCAGTGGGTTAAAGCCTCTGTTTTCGGCTCAGGTCATGATCTCAGGGTCCTGAGATCAAGCCCTGCATTGGGCTCTCTGCTTGGCAGGGAGCCTGCGTCCCTTCCTCTCTCTCTCTGCCTGCCTCTCTACCTACTTGTGATCTCTCTATGTCAAATAAATAAATAAAATCTTAAAAAAAAAAAAAAGAAATGGTGAATTCTAAGACAATGCTTAAATGTTTTGCTTGGACAGAGGTAAATGGTGGTACTAAAGAATGGTGGTCTTAGTGAATCATGTAAGGAGAGCTGGAGTGGAGGAATAGAGCTGTGGGGAAGGATTTAGTATGTCTGATTATACTGTGATATATATATATATATATAATACATATTACTATACATAATAATGTATAATATATGATTATATTATGTTATATTTAAGATATGGTGGAGATATACTGAATTTGCAGATCTATAGCTCAGAAAAATCCAGACTAGAACTCTAAATGTGGGGGTTGTCTGATACAGATGTCATTTAAACCTTAGACCTAGATGAAATCAACTTGGCTGAGAGTGAAAAGAGGGAAAGGAACAGGCAAAGTTCCAAAACCCATACAATACCAATATTTAGAGATGAAGTAGAGAAGGTAAGGCCAGTGAAGGAGACAGGGAAGAAAAAAAAGAACACCATCATGTCATGAAAATCAAGAGGGTAAATTTCTTTCAAAAAGATGAGATTAACAGAACCATCCTGATAAAAGACTGAGTTAACATTTGTGAATTTCAGTGCTCATTAATTTTGGCATTGAGATCTTGGGTGACATTGAAAAGGACGGCTTCTGTGAAGTGGTAGGGACTGAAGTCGAATTAAAAGTTATGTGGGAGGTGAAGACAGTGTGCACAGCATGTTGGAGGAGTTTTATCATAGATGGGAACAGAAAAATGGGCCGTGGTTACAGAAAAATTAGGAGCCAAGTTTCTTTAAGTGTGTTATGCTAGGGAAGTTCTCAGAATTTCTAACTTACGTAAGAATTATCTGGCAGTCTTATTAAAAAAAAAAAATGTGGGGCCAGAGTTTCTAATTCAGGAGGTTTTGTTGGAACATAAGAAATCCCATTTCTAACAAATTCCCAAGTGATGCTGCTGCTGATGATCCAGGAAGCACACTTTGAGAACCACACCTTAGAATATGTGTTCGTGCTACAGCAAACGGACCTATATAGAGAAAGACATCAGTGATTAAAGACAGAAAGAACTTGAGGAGTAAAGTTTTTGAAAAGGTGTGAGGGCCTGGGATCTAAAGAACAAATACTTTTGATTGTAGCAGGGACATTTTTCCATGGAAAAAGAACAAAGAAGGAGCGGTAGGTGTCATCTCATCTGTTGCCCTTGCTGCCCACATTCAGGGTCCCTAAGCACCTCTCTGTAGGCTCCCTCTGCTCCCAGATTTAGGTCCAATTTATAGCCATCCAATGGGGTTTAAAAGTCTGGTCTGTTTCATCACACCGGGGTCACAGTGCAACACTCGTCAGTTGTTCTTATTACTAACACTCTTTTGACCTTCTGTCTCCTGCCCTCCTCTCTGCTTGCCCAGCTTTGAAACCTCTACATCTGCCACGTTCCTTTAAACTAAGACTATATTTTTGCTTAGTGGAATACTATGGATGCTGAAAAAATTACTGTCAGGGTTGCTACTGTACAGCAAGGAGGGGTGAAGACCATGGTTACTTCAACCAGAGGATTTCCGCTGTCATCTAAATATATTAAGGCTCTGAATATTTCCTTTGAAACAATAGTATAAGATTTAAATGATAGTGCCTTGTAGATGACTATGTGTCTCTAAGTTCTAGCTGTCTTCTAAAACATGAATTCCTACTTTCTTAACCTGTTCAGTGCTTCAAAACAGATTCCTTTCCTTCCACATTGCTCAGTGACTGGAATCTAGTCCCAGACCCCAGTTTTCTTTCTTTCTTTCTTTCTTTTTTTTTTTTTTTTTAAAGATTTTTATTTATTTATTTGTCAGAGAGAGAGAGCATAAGCAGGCAGAGAAGCAGGCAGAAGCAGAGAGAGAGAAGCAGACTCCCTGCTGAGCAGGGAGCCCGATGTGGGACTTGATCCCAGGACCCTAGGATCATGACCTGAGCTGAAGGCAGAGGCTTAACCAACTGAGCCACCCAGGCATCCTGAGACCCCAGTTTTCTATTTGGCACTCTGTTTCCTGCTCCTATTCTTAGTCAGTGCTCTTAAATTCTTCGGTCTGTGATCTGCCTAACTGAAAAGAGACCCTTATCTCTCTTGGTTGAGGCTTTTCAATGCCAACTGCTGTCTGGATGAATGCCACATTCTGTCTATCATTACTCTCTCTTGGATCACATATAGGTTAAGCTTGTTCTCTGGCCTTTCCCTCACCTCTATCCTAGATCCCAACCACATTTAACCCTTCAGTGTCATGCCACATTAGGAGAAGGGCCAGTAGGGAAAGAATGGGTTGATATGGGGCAAAGGTTGCATAGAAACCTCTTTGGTTTAGGGAAACATATTTTGTGACTATGGATAAGATAAATAAGGGTTAGGAGAGGATAATGAGGATGTCTACAGATAAGGCTAGAACAATGGTCTACGTGAGAGGTTAAAAAGGCCTCACCGGCAAAGTGACGTAAGGAAAGAAAAGAATTAACCAGAGATATACGAATAGAGAGCTCTGTAGGAAATGTTACTTTCCAGCACATAGGATGGTTATACTTAACTGCCCTTTGAAGATAAATACATGTAAGAGTAGGACTTACTTCAACTAAAGAAGTATGGGTAAAAATGATTTTGTAACTTGCAGGATACAAACATTCAGAGCTTGTGGGAGCTCTTCCATGTCATCTCAGCCCTCAACAACCTGGAGGCATTTATTTGCAGGAGCCATAGAAGCAAAACAGCCTGAAAGACTGATCATCCAGCAGAACTGCCTGGAGAGCAACTCAGACTCCCAATGAACACTGTGTGTTATGCCAAACCACTTTCTGGGGAAGATAGCAGGAGGGGCAAGAGATGACTTCTGCAGCATAACCTGGCTTAGCTTTATCATGCAAATATTTTTTAAAAAATTATGTTACTTCTTGCTCTTTTATTACACATAGATTTAAGTGTAATACAAAAATATAGGATTAACATAAAAATGTTGCAAAGGATTAACATTATTATAAAATACTAAATTTTTTTAAAAGATTTTATTTATTTACTTGACAGACAGAGATCACAAGTAGGCAGAGAAGCAGGCAGAGAGAGAGAGGAGGAAGCAGGCTCCCTGCTGAGCAGAGAGCCTGATGTGAGGCTTGATCCCAGGACCCTGGGATCATGACCTGAGCCAAAGGCAGAGGCTTTAACCCACTGAGCCACCCAGGTGCCCCTAAAATACTTAATTTTAAAGCAAAAATTTTAAATCCTTAAGGGAAGTTATCAACTCAATAAATAAAATAGCCATACTAATAACATAAATAAAATAGCCATACTAAATAATGTGCTGGAAATAAAACCACTTTACTTTGATTGTTTTCCGAACATAATCCTGTGTGTCAACTATACTCAAAGTATGACCTGAAGTATAAACACCACCCCTTCTACCATGATTTTCTTCCTTAGTCAGTCATTGTCTGGTTATTTCTCAGAAAACTGAGTGCATATTTTCCTTTGTTTCTGCAATGCTCTAGATAACACAAGCCTTTATAAACACTGGATGTTTTAATATCACATAGTATGAGTTCCCCAATTTTTCTTCATACATCTCTCATTTTGATGTAAGGCAGTCTTTAAACATTTCCAGGATTGGACCTACAAATGCCTAAGAAAGAGAGAAAAGCTTATTTTCATGCTTTCTTTTCTTTTCCAGTTTCTTCAATCTAAAGTTCAAAGTTTGGCCTGGCAATTTTATAACAGATTTTGCCTTTCCCTTGGGCAGTTAGTGACCTGAGATCTTTTGGGCTTAAAAGAAGCCAATGGTTTGGATCCTCTTCTGGGGCTAATTGTCTTGCTAGTTAAATCTGGCAACAAACTCTTTACTAAAATTCTTATGTGGGAAGAACACGTTATTGCTAAACAACAAAATAACCTATGGGACAAACACACACAAATGCATATTTATCTTCTTCAAAGCATTTGACCATGTTCTTCCCTGAAAACTTTCTATTTCTCTCTAGGTAATGGTTAAATAGCTTTCTGTTTCAGTATTTTATATGGCTGGCTATTTTAGAGCACTAAAAAATGCTTGGCCTTGTCTATTAGAATTATTTCTAAAAAATATCAACATATTATCAAGTGACAAAATATTCAAAATAATGATGCAATATATCTGCAGTGGTAAGGGAAATCCCAAGTAAAATGTTGTGATAAAACTGGGAAATTCCGGGGGCACCTGGGTGGCTCAGTGGGTTAAGCCACTGCCTTCGGCTCAGGGTCCTGTGATAGAGTCCTGCATCGGGCTCTCTGCTCGACAGGGAGCCTGCTTCCCTCTCTCTCTCTCTCTACCTGCCTCTCCATCTACTTGTGATTTCTCTCTGTCAAATAAATAAATAAAATCTTTAAAAAAAAATTAAAAAAAAACTGGGAAATTCCAACACAGAATTTATTTTGATGAAAAATGTCAGTGTTTTTAAATAAATTGCTAGTGTTCTAAAATATGTGTATTTTAAATCATATCATAAGACTCACTGAAAATTTAGGAGGTAAAATTGCCTGGCTTATAGCTAGATAATTACTTATAAAAAGAAACTGAAAACATTGCATTATATATGCACACAGACTCAGAGCTAATTTAACAATATTCATTTATAATATAACATTCATTCATTTTTTATGTAACACTTATTCTTGATGTAATATAAAAATATCACAGGATTGTATTTGACCTCTTTGTGGCAAAGTTGGCTGTGTAAGGTCTGATAAGAATTCTGAAGTTCCCTATTGTCCAAGCAATCCTTCATTTTTCCCTTAAGGATTATAATCTGTAATGAGTGATTATGTTATTTATGTAGTCAAACCCTGTATACATATACTATCATCTTGGACAGCACAAAAGTTGTTCTCAAATGCAGATGCCCCTGGGGGTTGCATTTATTTGGTAGAGCTTTCCAGATAAAAAGACAGAGCTCCATAGAATTAGACATGCTATGAATAATAAGTATGTTGAAATATATACATAAACTTCAGCTTGAGATGGTTCTGAGATTAGTCGCAATAATGACAGGGTCACCAAAATAGGCAGCAGTTAATTCCATGAAGAAAAGAACCACCTGAAATATGGCGAATCATGACCATGTGCTTGATGTTCAAGACTTGGTCCCTGAACTGCAGGATCGACATCACCTGGGAGCTTCTGAGAAATGAAAAATCTTGGATCCCACCCAGACCTCTGGAATCAGACTCTGTCTTTTATTAAGATCCCCAGGTGATTCTTTGACACATTAAAATTTGAGCAGCATTCAGTTGTACAAAATAAACCATTAGAATTAAGACCTAAAAGAAATCATGTTGAGGCCAGTGTTACCCTGAAACCAAAACCAGATAAAGACTCCACTGAAAAAGAGAACTACAGGCCAATATCCCTAATGAACATGGAAGCAAAAATTCTCAGTAAAATTCTAGTGAATTTCGGGAAATCGGAGTGGGAGACAAACCATGAGAGACCGTGGACTCAGAGAAACAAACAGGATTTGGGGTGGAGGGTATTAAGGAGGGCACATATTGCATGTAGCACTGGGTGTTGTACATAAATGTCTTGGAACACTGCATCAAAACCTAATGATACATTTTATGGGGATTAACATAACACAATTAAAAAAAAAATATTAGCAGGTTCGCCTGGGTGGCTCAGTTCGGTAAGCGGCTGCCTTCAGCTCAGGTCATGATCCCAGCATCCTGGGATCAAGTCCCACATCGGGCTCCTTGTTCCATAGGGAGCCTGCTTCTCCTTCTGCCACTCTGTCTCCCTGTGCTCTCTCTCTGACAAATAAATAGATAAAATCTTAAAAATATATATATTAGCAAACCAAATCTAACAGTACATTCAAAGAATCTTTCACTATGATCAAGTAGGATTTATTCGTGGGCCACAAGGGTGGTTCAATATTCACAAACCAATCAATGTGATACTCTACATTAATTAAAAAAAAAACCGTAAGAACCATATGATCTTTTCAGTAGATGCAGAAAAAGTGTTTCACAAAGTTTAACATCCATTATGATAAAAACCCTCAACAAAGTAGGTTTAGAGGCAATATATTTTAACATAATAAAGCCCATATCTGAAAAACCCACAGATAACATCATCCTCTTAGGTTTTCCTCTACAGCCAAGAATAAGACAGGGATGTCCACTCTCACCACTGTTATTTATTGTAGTACTGGAAGTCCTAGCCACAATAATCAGACATGAAAAAGGAATAAAAGGCATCCAAGTAGGCAAGAAGTCAAACCTTCACTATTTGTAGATGGCAAGATATTCTATGTAGAAAACCCCAAAGACTCCATCAATAAACTGCTAGATCTGTTATACGAATTCAGCAAAATCATGTCACAAAATCAACAGAAATCTGTTGCATTTCTGCACACCAATAATGAACTAACAGAAAGAGAAATTAGAAGATAAATCCCATTTTACAACTTTACCAAAACCCATAAAATACCTAGGAATAAATCTAACAAAAAAGGTAAAAGATCTACACTCTGAAAACTGAAAAACACTAATGAAAGAAGTTGAAGATGACACAGAGAAATGGAAAGATATTCTATGTTCATGGACTGGAAGAACAAATATTGTTAAAATGTCTACACTACCCAAAGCAGTCTAAATATTTCATGCAATTCCCATCAAAATAACACGAGTATTTTTCACAGCACTAGAACAAACAATACAAAAATTTGTATGGAGCCACAAAAGACCCCAAATATCCAAAGCAACCTTGGAAAAGAAAAATAAAGCTGGAGGCATCACAACTCCAGATTTCAAGCTCTATTACAAAGCTGTGATCATCAAGACAGTATGGTACTGACATAAAAACAGACAAATAAATCAATGGAACAGAACAGAAAACTGATAAAGGAACTCACAACTATATGGTCAATTAATCTTCAACAAAGCACTACAGAATATCCAATGGAAAAAAGACCGTCTCTTCAATAAATGATGTTGGGAAAACTGGACAGCCACATGCAGAAGAATGAAACTAGATCACTTTCTTACACTATACACCAAAATAAATTCAAATGGAATATGTAAATGAGACAGAAATCCATAGAAATTCTAGAGGAGAACACAGTTAGTAACCTCTTTGACATCAGCCATAGCAACTTCTTTTTGGGTAAGCCACTTGAGACAAGGAAAACAAAAGCAAAATGAACTATTAGGACTTCATCAAGATAAAAAGCTTTGCAAAGCAAAGGAAACAATCAACAGAACTAAAAGGCAACCTACAGAATGAGAGAAGATATTTGCAATGACATGTCGGATAAAAAAAAAACAACAACACAAAAACAATCCTGTTTAAAAATGGGCAGAAGACATGAAGAGATATTTTTCCAAAGAAGACACACAGATGGTCAACAGACACATGAAAAGATGCCCCAAAACACTCATCATTAGGGAAATATAAATGAAAGCTACAATGATATATCACCTCACATCTCTCAGAATGGTCAAAATTAATTTAAGAAACAGCAAATGTTGTTGAGTATGCAGAGAAAGGGGAACCCTCTTACACTGTTGGTGAGAATGCAAACTGGTACAGTCACTGTGGTAAAAAAGCATGAACATTCCTCAAAAATTTAAAAATAGAACTGCCCTAGGATCCAGCAATTGCACTACTGGATATTTACTCAAAGAATACAAAAATGTTAATTTAAAGGGATACATGTACTCTGATGTTTATAGCAGCATTATCTACAATAGGCAAATTATAACAGCTCAAATGTCCCTCGACTGATAAATGGAAAAAGAAGAAATGGTACACACATACACACACACACGCTAGAATGGTACTCAGCCATCAAAGAATGAAACCTTGCCATTTGCAATGACATGGATGTAACAAGAGTGTATTACGTTAAGTGAAGTAAGTCAGAAAAAGACAAATACTATTTGATCTCACTTGTATGTGGAATTTAAGAAACAAAACCAACACAGCAGTGGGGATGGGGGAGGGGTGGAGGGAAGAGAGGCAAACCAAGAAACAGACTCTTAACTATAGAGAAAAAACGGATAGTTACCAAAGGGTAGGTGGGTGAGGGATGGGTTAAATAGGAGATGAGGATTAAGGAGTGCACTTGTGATGAGCACTGGGTGTTGTATGGAAGTGTTGAGTCACTAAATTGTGTATTTGAGATTATTATTATGGTATGTATTAACTAAAAAGGTTAAATGAAAATTTTTAGAAATAAGAAATCCTGTTGTTTTTGAAAGAAACTTTGGACCTAGTAAGAATCAATGGCTCTAACCAGATATTTATTTTAGCTACCATCATGCTCTTGGTAAGATTTGGTAAGATAATTTACTTAAACTTTCACTAATATCCCTCAGGCTTTTATGCTATCATAAAGGTGATGCTGAGGAAGTTACCTTTTCATGAATTAGTTATGGATAATGAAATTAAATATGTAATATGAAGGGCAAAGAATCTGTCAATATTATTATAATCCTATATCCCTTCCATGTTCTGTGCTGAGCACTTTTTTATTCATTCATTTATTTATTCAACTGATTTTATCGAACATGGAGTATATATCAGTCACTGGGCTTGGCACTGGGAACACTGAGGAGGAATGAATATATATATATATATATATATATATATATATATATATATATTTTTAAATATAATTTAAGAAAATTAGGATATATATATATATATATATATATATTCTTAAATATAATTTAAGAAAATTAGGATGAAAAGGAAGGGAGCCTCTGAAAGTCCTACTACTAGATGGGTTATCTTTGTCTTCTAAAATGTTAGGCCACACTTTTTTTTTTTTTTTAACCAAGCAACTACAATAGAATCTACACTGTTTTCCTTCCCTTTGGTATACCATCTCGTTAACTAGATGACATGCTCCTCAAGGTGGAGGGTTCCTCTTCATTTGCCCTAATTGTTAGCATAGCATCTGACCCAGCAAGTACCTATAATTGATGATCTCAGCTGGTTTCTCTTAAAGAGAGTGTCAGAACCCTGCCTTTGTCATGAATCAATATCAACCACACTGATATTAGACATTCCATTCCTAGTAACCCCTTGAACAGTAACTTCTTCATGGCTAGCGTCAATGTGTTGGTAGTGTTTATGATTTCCGGTACTGAGATGTATTGTTGTTTTTGAAAGAAACTTTGACCTAGTAAGAATCAATGGCTCTAACCATAAAGAGAACAGCAACAGCACCAACTTCCATTAATTGAGCAACTAGTAGTTTACGACACTATATTACTTAGAACATATATTCTTTAATCTTCATATTAACCTTATGATCTTTTACATGACATAATGCACCTTTTACAGAGGCTGTAAAACTTTCACATCATCTTTTATAACTGAGGCTAAGAGCTTAAATTATTTGCATATTGTCATAAAAGTACTAATGGGAAGCATTACCATTTGATACCAGCTTTGTCTGGCTCTAAATACTATTCTAAACGACCATGCACATCAAAATTAATACCAACAGTGATGATGGCCCCTGGTATTTCTATATTTTTTTCAAAAGTACTATATTTAAGAGTAGGGAGAGAGAACCTATTTCTTTCAGAGGTACCAGGGTTTTGAGAAATACTTCCCTTGCACTGAGTAGCTAATGTGTATTAGGAGTATGTCAGCAAACAGTATCTGTAAGCAAGGTTTTCAGCAACATCTCTTCAAGGATAATATTGTATATCCATTTATTTGTTCAGCTAACAAGCAAATTCCGAGAACATAGTTTGCCAGATTTTGATCTAGGCACCAGGGACAATAGGATGAACAAGATCCAATTCTTACACTCAAGTTGCTCACGCCATTGGAGACATAACCTATTGATGAGGTCCCAGAACCTAAGTCAGGTTCGGTGGGGTGAGGAGGTTCGGAGCCGACGACTAAAGAAAGAATTCTTAAGATGTCGTTGGTGCAAAAGGTGATTTATTAGAGCACGAGGACAGGGCCCGTGGGCAGGAGGAGATGCGGCTGCCCCGGGTTGTGAGGGTGGGCATGTAATATACCCCACGGTTGCGGGGAGGTGGTGAAGGGATGGGAGATTTCAACAGAGTTTTCGCATGTTAGGGAGGGCCTACAAGGTGGCGGGGGGAGTCCTTGCCCTTATGGCTTGATCAATGTCATCTTTAGGTCAGACATTAACATCAAGATAATTGGGAGATTCTTGGTGGGGTATTATGATCTGGCTGTCATTTACATTCCCTTCTACCTCAGTCTCCTCCAGTTTATGGTGGGAGGGAGACATTAGGGCTTCAGGAACCAAGAGTTATTTGCCTCTGGAAATTTGTGCTATTGATAAGGTAACCTCCCTGTTTAGGTCTCTAGGACATCTGTAGAGCAAGGGAGATTCCTGTTCTGCAGGATTGCGATCCCTGCAAGTTAACTATTTATCATTTTATGGCAGTCAGGGGTGCCTGAGGAATGCTACACATATGGAAGGGAGCAGGTGAAGAGGGGTGCAAGGCGCCAGCTTTTGCTCTGTCCTCAGCCAGCCTCCTGCTCCCTCATCACTATGACCCACAAACCTTAAAGTATTTACTAGCTGGGTCTTACAGAAAGCATTTTCTGACACAACCCCCCAGTACATGAAGTGAAACTCAGGGAAGATGTCAGACCTGGGAATTATCAGACTGCAGATAATTATTTAAAGCCATAAGTGAGGATCATGCAAGGAAAAGGGGAGATCTGGGTCTGAGGTCCAGGATCACAGCTTTGGGGAGGAATAAAAAAAGTGCTGAATACAGTGGTTAAGAGCAACGAATTTTGTTAGAGACCCCAGCAATTGAAACACATCTCAGCCAGTGGGTAACTTGAACTAGTTACATAAGCTTTTTGAACTTTCGCTTTCTCATAGGTAAATTAAGATTAAACTACCCACATTTCTTCCAAGGAGGGTGTGAGCAGTAAGAAGGCAAATTTATGCAAAGTCCCTGGCTCTCAGTGACAGGTTACAGAGTATACTATTTATTGGAAGCACAGACACCTGGGACGGAAGCAGAACTCTGCTACCATTCTGCGAGCTTTTGGCAAGCTCTTTCTTCTCTCTGGGCCTCCCTTTCTTATCTACAACATGTGAAGAATAATGATACTTGCCAGTTTTAGTGAAGATGGAATTAATTTATGAAAAGCATTTAGAACCGTACCCAGCGAGTAATAAGAGCCAAGGAGGGGTTAGTACTGTTAGTTAACAAGAGCTCAAGAGGCCACATTTCTATCTGTAAGGGCTTCCGCAATAAAGAAACATACAGGGGGAAAACCCACAAGGGAAATCAAATCGAGCTAACTAAGCAAGCTCCTTACTTGAAGCAGAAACAAATGGGTGCTGGAAAGGGTAGGAAACTTTAATCAGACTCAAAAAGGAAGAGCAAATCAAGCAAAATTCAATGAAGCAAAGTTCTGCCAGGATAAGCGAAGTCTCAGAGAGAACATGCTTTAGAGGGCACCAAACAAAAGAAATTGAGTTTTGGGCATTGAGCCACAGTTTGAGTGATTCAGCACAGAAGCAGCCCTTGTGTCAGAGGTTTGCATTACAAGGGTGAAAGGTTTTACTTTAAAAACTCATCTCTATCCATTGTCCATCGATTATACTTGGTTTAATTCTAAACTAATAAATGTTCCCCCCTAACTTCCCTGAGTAATTACTCTAAGTGAACTGCTTTTTCTATAAATACTTATCATTCAGAGTCTGCTGTTTCCTCTCTGCCTTACCAACCTTTTGAGGGGTCAGTGGATCTACTGCAGTCAATCAAATGGAAAATGCGAAAAACACCTGAAGATTAATGGATTAGGAAATTTCAAGCACAAACTCCATTTGGCATCACACATACATCAACTTACAGAATAGCATAAAAGAAAGTAAGAACCCAGCTCCCACTCACATTTCAAAGGTCTTATCAGCCCAAGGATTATAAAAATGGGAAGTTTTTTTTTTGTTGTTGTTGTTTGTTTCATTCTTGTTGGGGGATGGAGTGGAGAGCATTGCTTGTTCTGGCCTATCTGCACACCTTTCTCCCAAGGCGTTATTTCAACAACTCTCTTCCCTTTCTGTTCCTTACTACCTGCAAATTTCCCACCCATCCCTCAATACCTAGGTCAAATGTCACTCTCCTCAAACTGAAATAGTTGTATTCTTTACTAGGCTCCCTTTAGAATCCAAAGAGTCTCTATCACTACATATAATGCCAGGTTGTGATTGTTTACCTGGAAGTGCCTACTATCAGATCATCATTTCCTTCAGAACGCTAAGAATGTCTTGTTTTATTGTCAGTGTCTGTCAGGATACGAATGTGGCCTCCCAAATCTAAATCATGGGTCAAGAGACACTGTTCTTGCTTTCAAGCTGGAATTCACCCAGGGCCACAGGGAGGGGAGAGTATTCATTAGGTTAAAAAAAGAAAATTGGCTTTGATATCAGAATTCACAGACCATAATAGAGCGTTCAGCAGCATACTAGCCCACTCTTCCTATAAAAGCACCAGTTTCTCTTAAAAAATATCTCAAGTCCCTCTTCTTCAACCAAGAGTGTATGGTTCCAAGGCACAGGAAAACTTTGCCTCTGTTTTCCCCCGTGTCAAACTATCCATTATCACTGATCTGTTTTACTAACCCTCCTATTTCCAATAATTTCTAAACTCAATACTTGTTTGTAGAATAAAAAAAAAAAATAATAACCGAAAGAACTTAGGAAGGCTTAAGGCTCACCCCATACTAACTATATATAGTTAGAAGACTATGTCTGAATTCTACTCCTGATAGATTCTTTACAGTTAGAGGACAAAGGAGGTGAAAGGAAAATGGGAAGAGTTCTTCTAACACACTACTCTAGAAAACATCAAGTTTCTCAAACAGGAGAAACTTATTTCTGTCCTGAAATCAGCATTCTTATTCCCCCATGAAGACACAGCCCAGAACAGCTACTGTCCTTTGCCTTGCTCTAACCCCAGAATAGAGTCATCTTTTGTATGCTGGTCACATCTGTCCATACAATAAGGTTAGAGAACAAAATAATTAAAGTATTGTGGATAAAATCTAAACTCTAATATTCCCAAAATCCTTAAAAAAAAAAAAAAAAGCCCTCAAGTCGGAAATGGTGGCTGCTACATTCCAAGGCTCTTGAAGGAAGCTATTTCCTTTCTCCTTCTGAGGTCTGTATAGATACAGGATCGTTTCAAATATTTTGGAGGGTGGGGGGAGTAGCGCTTGGGTGGCTTAATTGGTTAGGCATCTGCCTTGGGCTCAGGGCATGATCCCAGGGTCCTGGGATAGAGTCTTGCATCAGGTTCCATCCTCTGCCAGGAATATGCTTCTCCCTCTGCCTCCCCCTGATTGTGCACTCACACAATCCTCTCCTCTCTCTCTGCCTGCCTCTCTGTGTGCTCGTGATCTCTCTCTCTCTGTCAAATGAATTAAAAAAAAAAAAAAAAGATTTAAAAAAAAGAAAGTCCAAACTCTTCATCTTTCTCTTTTTTCATGGTGTCAGTGACAAGAATGAGCAATTTTTCACTCCGTTTATATCATGTTTTTAGCATAGTAAGTACCTTTGAGCACACAAACCATTCATTTGACAGAATTTGATAATTACTATAAGCAAAAACCAGTTAACCAGTTTCTGGATCACAGAGCACCAAATAACTCTGAATGTTGTGAACATTTTACTTGTAATGTTTCACACAATGCTTAGTTTTCCTACTAGTTGTCTTGCTGTCACTGAGAGACAGCCCTTTTCTTTTCTTTTCTTTTTAAAGATTTATTTATTTATTTGATAGAGATCACAAGTAGGCAGAGCAGCAGGCAGAGAGAGAGGAAAGGAAACTGTCTCCCCGCTGAGCAGAGAACCCGATGTGGGGCTCAGTCCTAGGAACCTGAGATCATGATGTAAGCCAAAGACAGGGGTTTAAACCACTGAGCCACCAGGCACCCCCATACGCCCTTTTCAAGATAAACTTTCTAGACAAGCATTTACTCTATTTAGTTCTAACTGTAAAATAGACTTTTAAGAAGTCAACTTATTGGATATGAGAAACATGATGGTTTTTGGCATTACTAGAGAATTGGAAACTACCATCCCAGATGTAAGGGAAAAGCTCTACCTATATAACATGAGAATTCCACAGTGGCAAAAATCTGGCGTGGTGGAAGGTTTGTGTGTTGGTCCTATCAGCAGATGACTCCACACAGATTTCCACCCTTGTTCTCTAATGAAAGATCCTACCACACAACAAAGAAAAAATTAGTAAATTTCCCAACTTTAGTTACACTACACAAAGATCTGGTGTTCCAAAATAGCTGGGCATGTCTGACAAACTGGGGAGTTTGACCTACTGGAAACCAACTTTTATGAGGAACTAAGGCAATTTCTAGACAAAAACTTGTTATAAGGAAAAATGAGCAGGACACAGTATGTTGCACTGACCCAGTAGTACAGCTTTATTCCTCAGCAAAAAGGAGAAATTCTGATCAGGTCATCAATTCTGGAGGAGGCATTTACCCTTTAGTCCCCCTTAATGTACACCTATCTGAATGCATATGAGAGAAAAGCAAGAGGGGAAAAGGAAGAAGTAGGCAAAAGTTATAAGAAGCTACTCACTTAAAGCTCCATAAAACACTGGAACAGAAACAGATCTGTCTTGGTATTTCCTTTAAGGAGTAAACTACTAGAAAATCAGAAAAGGATAGCTTCCCTCACTAACCACAACATTCAGTATACTCCATGCAGTCTTTCTGAACTCCCATGATGGAACAGGCAGCACCTGTGTAGGAGGGTAGACTGCACAGAGAACCTGAGCGACAACAATAACATGCTCAAGAAGATTACAGTTTCCCAGGACAACTCCTTGGGTCATTGTGTCTGCACTGGGCACCTTCAAGTATAATGAATGTAGACAGAAGAAAGACTAAGTACTTTATGGACTAGGTTTCTGGGGTACTGGTTTTGTAGATGTTTTATTAATTATGCTACTTCCCTATTAAGATTGGTTGGACTTTTTTCTTCCCTTTTCTAGGATCTTATAACATTCCTATAAATAAAATTTATCATTTTTAAACTATAATTACTTATTTTGTTTCAGACAAAGAAAGAGGTTCTTGGGGTGAAGAAATACAACTCCCAGTGGAAGTCACAAATTACTACATAGTATATAATTCCAATTCCTATCAATTATCTAGAATAAGCAGATCAATAGAGAAAGATGTTGCAAGGGGCTGGAGACGAAATGGGGAATGACTGCTAATAGGAATAACATTTCTTTTGTAGGTGCTGAAAATGTTCTGAATTTAGATTATGATGGTTGTTGCACAACTCAAGTACTCTAAAAAAACACTGCATTGTACACTAAATAGATGAGTTTTATGGTAGATAAACTGTATCCCATTGAAACTTTAAAAATATATGGTCTTCTCAGCAAATGAATAAAACCTCAAATCAAAAATGTTTCAATACTGCCAGAATTATATTTTATGTTTTTAGCAAAAATCACATTTCTTGAAAAAAAACAAAAATGCATAGTGTCAATAGGAAAAATATTTGAAATACTAAAACATAGTGCCAAATGTAATTTTGGAAATTCATATATTTAACCAAATATTTCCTTTTTATAGTTCATATAAATTACATGATGATATATAGTGTATAATGTAAAATAAATACAATTTTTCTTCAGTGTGTAATTTTCTTATCAAACACAATTTTTATTTAGAATTTTAGAAAAGGAATTAGAACTGCCCTAATACAGTAACTACTTGGCTCATGTGGCACATATTTACACTTAAATTATACTTAAATCAAGTATACTTTAAATTATACTTAAATTACTAAATGTAATTTAAAAATTCATTTTCTCAATCCCATTAGCCACCTATCAGTTGCTCAACAGCGACATGTGGCCAGTGGCTATATTAGATAGTAGAGATAACAGAACATTTCCATCATCACAGAAAGTTCCACTGGACAGCACTGTTATAGAAATTGATTTTCAGTCTTAGAGTACATAAGATAATTCTGCTTTTGGACTCATTTCCTTTTTAAAGTATTTTAGCTATTATTTAGATTTATACTACTACTTCTAAAAATCTCATCTGAATGCAGAAAAATAATATTGCTGGTGATGACTATTATAATCATCTGTTAAAGAGATTGTTTCTTCTAAACCTGATTTTTCAGAATTGATGTGCTTATAATAACTCCAGGTGTTGTCTAGTGACCCTGACAGCCTTCTAGTCTCTGAGATAGTTGCTGGCCATTGCAGTGAAGTAATTTCCACTCTATTTCAAAATGCTTAAGGGAATTTATCCCTTCCAATGGCTTGGGAAGTAAAAATCAAGGTAGATCATTAGTAAGGAAAATGAAAACACATTAGAGATTGAAGATAAAAAAGCTGGTAACAGTGAAATCATCACTGATTCCAACTGTAACTTTAGGGCATCTGTGGAACTGAGGCCCATGTTGTGTTCTTTTAAAAAGTGAACAACAGACAATCTGTTGATTTCTATTAAATACAACATGGACTTTCCAAAATAACCAGTGAATTCTCTCAAACCTGTAAAATTCTTTAATCAATAGAGCAAAGTAGCAAAATTTGGGTTCATCCATCCTTCTGACTTTCCTAGCTGCTCCTCAAGACTTATTCCCCGAGGCTGTCTAGTCCTTTGACAGACACAATCCACCATGCCCATAGCAGAAAGCCCATCTCCCAGTCAAGATTGGTTGAAGGGAATCTCTATTAGGTTTACCCTCCCATGTCTGCTTGCCTTTCATAATTCATGATGTTGTGGCTATAGCTTGGTTTTGTTTTATGATGTTACCATTGGTCTTTCTTTTTAAGCCATAAATACAAAACAGAGTTTACCTCATTATGAATGTTGCTTCCTTATCAGTGAGTTAATATTTCAAAGCACTTAGAACAATGATTAGCTCACAGTGAGACTCCATGTAAGATAAATGGATGGATAGATTGATGAATGGATAGATAGGTATGTAGGTAGGTAGGTAGGTAGATACATACATACATACATGTCACTCAGTTTTCCTTGTGAATGACTGTAAGCTGTGGAATATAGTGATCCTGTCCCAATCATTTGGTTTCCCAGAAGTCCCTGTTTAGTCTTGCTCCAGTGGGGCAGGATCAAGGATATTGAGATTTCTTGTAGAGATAGAGGTAGATATTTTTACTAGTAGCCCTTTCTTTCCATCCGAACCTCACAGGGCTAGTCTATCATCTTATGATTAAACAACTAAAATGAACTAGATCTCTCTGATGTTTATATACTCAGGAAAAATTAGGATCATTATTACGAACAAAGTTACTAGATTGATCTATCCCATCATTAACTGATGATCAGATACAGCTATTCAGCTGACAATGTTTGTCTCCCGGCAAAGATTCTTAGGAAAACAGTCAGTAACTCAAGTTATTATCACTGAGGCTGTAAAAATAACTTCAAATGAAGGCTTCCTACAATAAGCTATTTAAATCCAATTAGACTAAACATTACCAGCTACATCAGGGCATTAATAATGAAGCACTTCATAGATAAAATGAAGCTTTGAAGTCCCTAAAGCCAATTGCCAGAATTCACTTAGACATCCCATCTTTGCCAGAAAGGAACAGCAGCATTTCAGATCATTTTGAACTTCTTTAAAAAAGTATTATTTCCTCCAAAGAATGTTATAAACTAAAACATTGTCTTTAATATTTAATCAGTAAATTCCATTATGTTCTAGTGGTTTATTATGAATTGTATACATTGGGTCAGAAGTTTCTTTATATGTATTTAATTTCTGATTATTTCATTTAAAGTACCTACAGACTCAATCTAGCAAGAAGAAAAAAGTAAGTTGAGAGTGTAAGTCCATAGATAACTCTCTTTGTAGCTCAATTACAAAAACTTTTTTCTGGTTACAGTCCTCTAAATAGGTTTTTGTACATTTACCAGAGGGGACTTCCAAATTATGCTTTAATTTTAGGCAGATGATATACTTTGAAGCAGCACATCAAGATCTTTGGGTTGGGGCACCTAGGTGGCTCAGTCAGTTAAATGGCTGCATTTGGCTCAAGTTGGGATCCCCAGGTTCTGGGATCAAGCCCTGGGTCAAGCTCTTTGCACAGCAGGGAGTCTGCTTCTCCCTCTCTCCCTCTCCTTCCTTGTGCTCTATCTCTGTCTCTCTCTCAAATAAATAAATAAAATCTTAAAAATAAAGATCTTTGGGTTGATGCACAAGTTAGCTTAAAATGACAATTTAAACATATATAACTACAAAATTATGAGGTATTAATAAACAGTTTACCACTCTTCTGTCAAGCTAAGCACAAAGAATGTAATCAGTATTTCTAAAGACTTCTAAAGCTACACTGAAAATGGAAATAGAGAAACTAAGTGAAAGACAGCCAAAAAATGACTTTGGAATATTGTTTGTTCCTATAATTAGGTTTGGAAAGAAGTGAGCTTAGTTTTCCCAAGTCCATATAAGTAAGTCTTAGAGTAACTCTGATCATGATTTTATGTGCCAAGGGGAAAAAGGGAAATAAATACCCACTCTGAGTTCAGTAGACAGGAGGAGAAAAGGTAACTTCAGAAATAGAAATGGGGCAGCAACCCTGGACTAAAGATTTCTCAAGAGTCCCTCATCATGCAACCTCCTCAGGTTTAAGGGCATTTCTTTAAAATGGAACGGGATCCAAGCTTGGGTATAGAGTTGGGCCTGTTTTACAAGGAAAATGAAAATACACAGTTTAACAGTGAACACTCTACACTAGCACCCAAGAAAGCAATACTCACGAGTATTGGGTAAATAATTGCACTATAAGGATGATGGTCCTTACATTCTATGCATCCATTGTATTTTTAAAGATCCTAGAACATCTGATTAAAGAATACCATCATATCGAATTACATGTAAATGTTCATGCTATGTAAGGGGAAAAGGCAGATTATAAAACTATTTACATATAGTACTATAATTTTATAATTAGCTTTTCTCTACAAAATCAGCATATAAGAAGAGATGGGTAGACTATCTGGGAATATGGATAATTATCTTTTAATGTAATAAATATGTAGCTCCTTTATGATATTAAGAAAAAACATTAAGTGTTACTATCCTGTGGCCCTTCAATTTAGCTCATTGATGAACAGCTTTCTGGGAGAAGACACAGGAGTTAAGATGCTTGGATTCTTCATTAGCTCAGAGAATACTCTATTTCCCAGAAAGTGCTAAGCATGAATATTCCACAAAGGCTATCATTTTATGGGAAAAAAAGATATAGATACTGACATATATATATATATATACACTCAAAAAATAGTTTGATGGTTATTTTTAAGAGGGTGAGAGAGACAGTGGGCAGAACCAGAAAATGGAAGATTAAACTCTTAAATTAACTCACTGAATTCATAAATTGATTACTGACACTAGGAAAAGTCTATCTGTATACTAAGGCTCAATCCCTTCAAGAGAAAGATTGCTTACCAATGGTTTTGTTTTGCTTTATTTTTTTATTTATAAATTAAGAATTATTTTAGAAATGGAGAAAAGTGCAAGAAATAAATCATACACCTGCTTATCAGACACACAATTGACAAATGTTACTATCAATTAACCTTATTTTTAAGTAATTTTTTTATTGAAATATAGCAAACCAAAAGAAAAGGATGCTAACCAAAAACATAGCTAAATGACATTCCATAAAATGAACAAACCCATGTAACCACCAACAACCTCCAGAAATTAAACCCCATCAGTACCCAGAAGCACTTCTTGGGTGTATCTCCTCATTCCTTCACCATAGCAACGACTACCCTGACCCCTCTGATGTCACAGAAGGTTTCTAAGTAATTTTTAAATTTTCTATGAATAGAATCACACATTTTTGGACCTGTATTTATTTTCTTCAAAATTGTATATATGTGGGGACAGGTATTTGTTTATGATGTTTGAAGTCAATATCTTTTTCTTCATTTGGAAGTTACATCAACCTTACGGTAAATGCTGTCCAAAAGTGCCATTTTCCCACAAATAAATTATTCATGATTGTGAAAATCTGTTTCCATGCTTTCTAATCCCTCCTATTGTTCTTTTTATCTATACTTGTGCCAATATAATATTCATAATTACTATGATTTAGTAGTAAGACTTGATGATCAGTAGAAAAAAAAATCAGCCAACTTTGTCTTTTGAAGATTATCTTGGCCCCTTGAATTTCCCAACACAAGATTAGGATCAAATTTGTTATTTTTTACAAAAAACTACTGAATTTTGATTAACAATGCATTTTATCTTTAGACACTTTGGGAGAAGAATGGGTAGTTTAACATACATTGAGTGTTTCAAATCATGAACAAGCTATATTCCTCAATTTACTTGCCTGCTTTATTTTTTTCTCAATTATTATAGTTTCTGTGTGGAGTTCTTAAACATGCTTTGTTAGATTTTTAGATATTTGATGTTTTAATACAACCTGAAATTATAATTTTAAAATTTAATTTTCCAGTTGCTTGTTGATACTACATAATAGTAATATTGATTTTTCAAAGTTTTCCTACTGTATCCAGAAATCTTACTTAATTTACTTAATAATTATAACGTTTAAGCTGTAGGTTCTTTTGGACTCTCTAAATACACAATTATGTTTCTACAAATAACATTATCACTTTGTCCTCTCTAGTTCTCACAAGTTTTATTTATTTTTAATGGAAAATTATGCTTAATAGGATACTAAGTACAGCATTCAATAAAAAGAATTATATCAAACATTGTCTTCCTCCAAATATCAGGGGAGAAAGCTTTAAAATTGTACTATTAAGTATGGCAACTGCTCTAAAATTTTAAAGATGTCATTTATCAGATTAAGAATGTATCCTTCAGGGGCACCTGGTTAAAGCCTCTGACTTCAGCTCAGGTCATGATCTTGGGGTCCTGGGATCGAGGCATACATCAGGCTCTCTGCCAGCAGGGAGCCTGCTTCCCCCTCTCTGTCTGCCTGCCTCTCTGGCTACTTGTGAGCTCTCTGTCAAATAAATAAAATCTTAAAAAAAAAAATGTATCCTTCTGGTCCTAAGATTTTTATTGAACAATCAATGGCTGTTGAATTTTATCAAATGCTTTTCCTACATTTATTGAAATTATATAATTTGTCTTTTACTGTAAATGTGAATTATATCAATTCATTTTCAAATAAACTACTGCTATATTCCTGGTATAAACAAAATATATAATATACTGGCCTTTTTATATCACACTAGATTTATAGTCTTAATATTTTTGTTTAGGATTTTTCCATCCATGTAGATGAGAAAGACAGACTATAATTTTTCTTTCATGAAATTTTCTCAATAGTATTTCATGACCATCTTCTGGGGGCCTCAAAAAAATGAATTAGGAAGTGGTTTCATCATCTTTCATTCTCTGGAAGAGTTGTGGTAATTATTCCTTAAATGGTTGGAAAAATTCACAAATGAAGCGATCTAAGTCTAGATTTTTCTTTGTAGGATGGTCTTTAATAATTTTTAATTGCTATAGAACAATTCAGATTTCCCATATATCTTCTTGTGTCAGTTTTATTGAGTTGTGTTTTTCTAAGAATTTGTCCAAAATATATTAATGTATTTATACAATATCATATATTTATGCTTTCTTTCTTGATCAGTCTTGCCAAGTTTTTCCAAGTTATTTGTCTTTTGCAAAAAAGTAAATTTGGGTTTTGTGAATTGTATTGTGTTCTTCATTTCATTGATTTCTGGTTAATGCTTTTTTCTTTCTTTTTTGGATTTCAATTGTTATTCTTTTGCTAAATTTTTAAACTGGATCTTAGAACATTAGTATTCACCAGGTTTTTCTAATATATACACTTATGGTTTATATCTCACATAATTTCATACCGGATATCATTATTATTTATTTCAAATGTGTTCTAGTATCCACTTTGTCTTCTTTGACCTATGGGTTATTTAGAAATGATTATTTGGAAATTTTCCAGTGTCATTTTGGTTTTGATTTTCATATTCACAATTATCAAAGAATATAGTTTGTATGATATAATTTTTTTTAAGACTTTACTTATTTGACAGAGAGAGAGAGATCACAAGCAGGCAGAGAGGCAGGCAGAGAGAGGAGGGGGAAGCAGGCTCCCTCCTGAGCAGAGAGCCCGATGTGGGGCTCGATCCCAGGACCCTGAGATCATGACCTGAGCTGAAGGCAGAGGCCTAACCCACTGAACCACCCAGGGAATCCCTATGCTGTAATATTTTAAGAAACTCATTGCAACTTGCTCTTGGGCTAAGCCCACAGCCAATGCTTATAAATGTTCAAATATGTGCTTGAAAAGAATGTGTGTTCTGCAGCTGTTGGGTATGATGTCCTGTATATTAATTGCTGATTGTATTGCTCAAATGGTATATATTCTTGTTATCCATATGTGCTTATTTTATTGGCTACTGAGAGATATGCATTAAATCTATTTTATTATGTTCCTTTGCATATTGAAGCTATATACATTATTACATCTATACATAAAAACTTTCCAATGATGGAGATGTTATGAAATGCTTTTGTGTCTGGAATGTCTGTCTACTCTTGGTGACCACCCAAACACAAATACATGCTGTTTCTAAGACCTATACCTTAAATTTAAGTTGCTGAAAAGCAGGAAAAGCATACAGAAAGGTATTCAGCCAACACTAACCCTCCAGAAACACTCTGGTCTTCAAATTAATTTTCTACTGTCCTATAGTCTTATGTTTAAAGCATGGTTCATACAAATAGCAAAAAAAAAAAAAAAAAGGCTTTTTAATGTTCTATTTTTGTTTCTCTACTTTTTAAAATCCAGTTTGGTAGTCACCGCGGGGTTTTTTTGTTTGTTCGTTTTAAAGATTTTATTTATTTGACAGACAGAGATCGCAAGTAGGCAGAGAGGCAGACAGAGACAGAGAGGGGAGAAACAGGCTCCCTGCTGAGCAGAGAGCCCGATGTGGGGCTTGATCCCAGGACTCTGAGATCATGACCTGAGCTAAAGGCAGAGGCTTTAACCCACTGAGCATCCAGGCACCCCTATTTGTTTTTAAAGCTTTTATTTATTTGAGAGAGAGAGAGAAGCCCATACATGAGCACACAAGCAGCGGGGAGGGGTAAAGGAGAGGAAGAAGCCAACTTCTGGCTGAGCAGGGAACCTGCTGCGGATGGGATCCCAGGACCCTGGGATCATGATCTGAGCTGATGGCAGACACTGAGCCTTCACTAAGACACTTCACACTAACTGACTGAGTCACCCAGGTGGCCAGAGGTCACTGTGTTTTAATTGAAAAGTTTAAGCATTTAATATTTATGGCCCTGATTTCACAATTTGGACCACCTTTTCCCTTTCTTTTCATTCCTTCCTGATAATCGCTCTCCTTATACATAAGTTTTAGTTGTATTCAATATCTTCTTTATCTCAGCACAAAGCTCTTCATAATATTTAATCTCTCCTACTTTAAAAAGCAAAATGCTATTATCACTCATATGGTTGACATTTAAATTCTCTCTAAAATATTGATGCTGCTCATAATTCTGGAATATACATCCTTTTGTGTTTCCTGGTGATCTATATTAGGTTTCCCTGAATTATAGCCAGGAGAATAACTGAGGATATAAACATTCAATCATATTTGATATTGTCAAATTAATCTCTGAGGTGGTTAAATATAACCAACTGATATTACAACCCATAACATCATAATATGAGTATCATAGTATTTCCCTACTCCTCCAACATTTGGTATTTGAGTCTTTTTCAACTTTGTCAGTTTGAAATGGTGTTAATTATTTGATTTGGGATTTGACTTGCATACATTCCTTTACTAGTGATCTTGAGTTTCTTGGGTTTATTTGAGTACTAAGATTCCTCTTAGGACAGTCACCTATTGAATAGCTTGTTTTCTACATTCATGTGTAATTTCCTTTATATGTACCCTTGATTTTTATCCTATTTTTTTTTCATTTTGCTTATTCTGTTTCTTTTATAGAAGTTTGGGGTTTTATTTTTAAAAGTTTTATTTCCTCAATTTTTAAAGTTTTTCCTTTGTTGTTGGTATGTTTTAAATCTTTGAAAGCATCCTCTTCTTTAGTATTTTTCATACACTGACAGTTCTAACATTCGGGTTAAATGTAAAGATTCCCATCCAGTTAACACTTTCCTTTCATTCTCCAAAAGAGTATACACAAATAGTTTTTCACAAATATTTCTCTGGTTTACTACAAAGATTTTCAAGCAACTGTAACACAAGAAGGATAGCAGTGGAACTTATAAGAGATCAGGGCTGCAAATAAATTCATACTGTAAATAAATAAGAATGCGACCTAAGTGGAAAAACACAGAGCACAGAGGTTTTCCTCCACTGAGCTTCTGCAATTTACTTATAAGAGCTCTCACCCATTTCTGGGAAAAATCTGTCCCAGAAGAAAAGGAGATTAACAGTTAGTCACAACAGATTCTTCTTGTCTTTCAACAACCATCAACCTAACATCTCAAAAGCCAGATCCACTGACAGATGGTGGATGCCATGGAGATATCTGAGCAGTCATTCTGGATCAATGACTGACAACTTAACCTATGGAAAAGCCATCTTTGAAGTGCTATAGCACAACAAGATGAAATAATCTTTATTTTAGGACTACAAAAATTTCCGTCTATCCTGCTACTTGCTAGTCTTATGATTAGAACAAATACTTCTACATTTTAGCAGTAGACATGTCTGATGGCATGTGCGAGTGTGCATGTGTGCACTGCAACCTTCATTTTAGTTGTCTAAATACCCAAAGTCGATGACTGAATGGCTGTGTTTATCAGTGTTTATCAATTTGCCAAACAAATGAAATAATAGAGTGGCCTTTTTCCAAATCCACCACTTTCCTAGAAGGTGGATATACCCACTTTCTACTAGAGTATCATTCCTAAATGGTCTCTACATACTGTCCCTCCATTATCCAATACAAGATTTATGTAAAATTTAGCAGCACAAGGGATCAGAATCATACTAAAACTCTAGGATGGTGAAAATGATTCAGAACCTCTTAGGGACAGCATTTCACATCTTGAATGCACTAATGCCACTAAATTGTGCACTTGAAAATCATTCGTTTTATCTTATGAGAATTTCATCTCAATTTAAAAAAGAAAAAAATAAACACTAAAAGAAGAGGTACCCTAGAGTTAAATAAACTACTCTGTGTTCTAAGTATGACTTCAGTTCTCAACTCCTAACTAAATATTGAGAGGTAGGTCACTAATATTTTGTAATCAGTGGTCAACGTAAAACTTTTGTGAAGGCTGGTATTTATACACATCAGTCCTGATTCAAGATTTGTCTTGGAATATTACCTCTCTCACACATTTGCATCTTAGTATGCTTTTTGAACTGGTATAGAAAGGGTAGAGTTGTAGCAGCTGCCAGCTACAATTGCACAGTTTGTCTCATTCATCCATTCTAGGGACAGAACTCCATGGGCACACCTCACAGTAGCTTGCAAATTATCACTGCACATCTTAGCTGTGACTTTATATTTCTGATTTTCATTTTATCCATGGGTTAAAAAGCTTGTAAGGAAGAAGGGCAGAAACAGATGAAAGCAGGGTGATTAGTGTGTGTATATTCACATTGCTTTTCAGGAAGAAGAATGTTAGGGTATCTTTATAAAGACGAAATGATTTTATATATCAAGTCAAAAGCAGGAAAATTAATGATATTAATAATAATATTATTATGATATGATATGATATAATATGATATTAATAATGATGATATTAATAATAATGATATTAATAATAATATTATTAATAATATTATTAATATTATTCGTGTTAATTTGTTAAAATGTAAATTCAAATTATCTGTAAATTCAATATATTATATTTTAACTATGAAAGTTAATTTTTCTTACTGTTTTATAGATATACATGTCTTTATTAATGTTATCTATGAAAAACATCACATTTTTATCACGAGAAATTAAAACTCAGTAATTCATTTTTAATTATTATAGCTATATTTATTTTCTCATGTAAATTTCTATTCTGAAACCCGGAAATAAATAACTTTGTGATTCATGTACTTTTAGAATTTATTTTATAAGTGCCAGGCTGAAAGGGGAAAATGTCTACAGGGATAGACCTTATTTCTTACAAATTTGGTGTGATTTTATTAAAATATGCACATGTCCATTAAAGTATCATATGTGTAGTTTTGCGATGGAATCACAATTTAGAAAGGCAGATTTAAGACCACTACCCAAAAGGGACCAATAAATAAAAAAAGAAAAACACCTGTTCTCACTGATTCGGCAAGTATTCTTTGACCAAATTATTTTGTGTCCTTCTTTTAAGCCATGCCATGTACATGTTCCAATACAATAAAACTGCTTCTCCCTTTGCCTTTCATAAGCCTCACACATACCTCTCGGCCATAAGATTCCTGGCCACTTCTGACTGGATACCAAGGCAAGTCTTACTGCCTATCCTCCTCCCTCCCACCTACTCCCTGTCTTTTTTCTTCAGAGCTGAAATTTTATTTGCTGTCCTCAGTACAGTCTTGGTTTTAATGAGAAGCTGGGCCACAACCCAAGTCCCAAGGGGTAAGTTTTGACTGGTCTAAACCAATAATGATGGTCTCATTCACCTTCCTCAGTGATTGCTCTTGGCATTGGCGTGTGACACAATGACAGCCAATAAAAACGAGACAAAATCTGAGTGTTTCAGGATGGATTTCCAGACTTTTTAAATGGGATTCAAGAGAGGTATGTTCTTTTCTACCTTTCTACCTACTTCTGCCACCTGGAGCTGGGACAGCAATCCTAGGAAGGAGCCCCAGCATTAGAAGCTATCATGAACTGGATATGGCAGAAGCAGACATTAAGAGAGGGGTTGGGATATTACTTAACCTTGAAAAAGGGGAAAATCCTACTATTTGTGACAATATGAGTGATCCTGGAAGACCTGATGTTAAGTGAAATAAGTCAGTAACAGATAGATAAATGCTGCACGAGTCCACCTTTATGAGATACCTAAAACAGTCAGACCTGCAGAAGCAGATAATGAAATATTGGTTTCTAGAGGAAAGGGAGAGGAGAAAATGGCGACTTACTGTTCAATGGTATTAAGGCTACAGTTACAGGAGATGAATAAATTCTAGAGACTTGTACAACATAGTGCCTGTAGTGGTGGTGGTATGCATTTAAAAATTTAAGACAGTACATCTCATGTTACAAAGGGACACAAGGAATCTATTGACAGTGATGAATATATCGTGATGATGATATCACGAGTATATGCATTTGTCCAAACTCACCAAAATGTATAAATATCTATAATTTTTGTGTATCAATTGTATTTCAGTTACATCATTTGCATATCAATTGTATCTCAATTGTAAGCTGTAAAATCAAAAAGCCTCTAAAATGGCATACTCTTTAATCCAGTAATTCTACATCTGAGAATATAACCTGAGAAAATAATTTAGAATATATAAAATCTTTATGCACACACACACATACACGCAGAGAGATTAAAGTACAATGTGTTTGGGGCGCCTGGGTGGCTCAGTGGGTTAAGCCGCTGCCTTCGGCTCAGGTCATGATCTCAGGGTCCTGGGATAGAGTCCCACATCGGGCTCTCTGCTCAGCCTGCCTCTCTGCCTACTTGTGATCTCCCTCTGTCAAATAAATAAATAAAATCTTTCAAAAAAAATAAATAAAGTACAATGTGTTTGATAGGGGTCAACACCTGTGGGAGAAAGTGGGAAGGAGTAGGATTAGGGCAAGGCAGAAGTGAACTGTGATGCAGTCCCAGCAAAGCTCCAGCCAACAACACGAAGAGCTCTAGACCGATAATACCCTAGAAGTTTTCCTTCTTTAGGCTGAAATTGCTGCTTCCTTACACCCTCACTTTACTCAGATATCCAAAGAATGAGGCAGCTCTCTTTAGCTGAGGCCTAGGTTACTGAAGGAGTGGACAGATGATGGCAGACAGGTTCTGAAGGTCACCTCACAGCAAGCGCTTTCTTGAAGAAAGACCTGGGTAGCACATCTCCCCAGTCTACCACAGGGCAAGCCAGTCAGCTGAGGATTTCATATGGAGTGATGGCAGATGTCTGGGTCCTTGTTGGTGCCATTGATCTACTAAGTTAACCAAACCTGGAAAGTCCCTGCCTCCAGGCTTACTGTTATTTGAGATCATAAAGGGCAATATTTTGTTGAATTTCCCATTACTTGCCCAATACATTGAAATTTACATCAAGGCTCTTGACTTTTACAGAATTTGAGAGGAACTTCTTCAGCTTGATCCTGAACTTTTTCTTCAGGCATAATTCTGTGACTTACTCTTCAATTCCACTTACTCAAGTTGCTGCTTACTTGCCGCCTGCTTTTCATAGTTTCCTTCTTAGGAAAAGGGGCTCAGACCCCAGGCAAGGCTTTATGCATGTGCTGGGGAACAGAAGAATAACACAGCAGATTCCCACTAGAATGAGCTCAGAGGAGTATAATAAAAAGCAGTGGTAAGAGTTAGTAAGACCGCTTAAATAAAGAAAAGTTTACCCCCAAGTCCTTACATTCAATCTAATTTTACTCCAGATAATCTAATTCTTATGAAGACTATAAAAAATCGAGCTCCTGGGGCACCTGGGTGACACCTGAGCCTTCAGCTCAGGTCATGATCCCAGGGATACCTGGGATCAAGCCCTGTATTGGGCCCCCTGCTGGGTAGCCTGCTTCTCCCTCTCCTTCTCCCTCTGCCTGCTGCTCCCCCTGCTGTGCTCTCTCTCTCAAATAAATAAATATAATCTCTAAAAAAAAAAAAAAATCTAGTTCCTACATTGACTAGCATTGCAAGCTCCAAACAGTCCAGTATCATACTAAGTCTTGATTTCCTCATTCATAAAATGAGATGTTTAGGCTAGATCATCTCTAGGGCCCCTTCTAACTTTAAAATCCTATAATTCTATGTGCCGTGTGTTCATTTTTGCTTATGACATTCTGCTTGCTGAAGTGCATTTTCAATAACAGCCACCAAGTAATAGTCATCCAGACACTTTCTGCTTAAACCACCCTTTTCACCGGATGTCACCCCGAGGGCCTCTGAACACCTCAGTGGAGCAACAGACGCAAGGGAAGCTGTCAGATAGCTCCCTTCAGAGCTGTCTTCTGTGAAAATGCCTAATCATATCTTCTATGTGCGAGCAGCCATCCAGCCCCAGGCACAAAACAGAGGCTAGCAATAAAGCATTCCCCAGTGATGTCTATGTTCCAACAGGCTGTGAACAGTAGGAACATCTTATTACAGTATCTTTTGGGAACCAACTGAAGGAGACCACTGTGTATTTTTCTTAAAGGAGGACATAGGTCTTTACAACCAATTAGCTTTGGTCTAGAAAATTAAAGTATATTTGTATTGTTTTAATATTTTTTAAAAACTGATTACTTCCAAGAAAAATACTTATCTATCGTCTACACACAAGGACTCCCCAAAAATGCAACTGGTCCGTATCTTTGGTTCTATCAATAGACAATTGAGAAAAGAAGATATCTGAATGACTAGCATATGAAAATACATTCAACTTGATGGGTATTCACAGAGATACATATTAAACACTCAATAAAAAGCTACCACAAAATTTTTTAAAAGGGTAAAATCAGGTAGACGGACAATGCAAGTTTTGGTAAGAATGTGGGGCCCTAGAACTTGCATATACTTCCATAGAGAGTAAAAGTTGGAACATTGCTTTGGAAAACACTTGGTATTTTCTAACTATTTTAAGCATATGTTTCCATTATGACTTACCAATTCCAATTCTATGTATACAGTCAAAAGAAATGAGAGGTTATGTCCTCAAAAATACTTATAAAAGATTGATAGATATTTTTCATAATAGTCAAGAGCTGGAAACAACCCAAATATCTATTCAGAGGAGAAAGTAATGAACTACTAATCTCAAAAACATTATACTGAGCAAAAGAAGCCAGACCTAAAAGACATACTATATGATTCTCTTTATATGATGTTTAAGAACAGACATAATTAAGCTGTAGTTATAAAAGTCAGATTACTGATTATCTCTGAGCACAGTGGAGGTCACGGACTGCAAAAAGGCCAGGGGGATCTTTCCAGGGTGCTGAAAATGTTTTCTCTATTTTGATCTGCGTACTGATGAAACAGATACATTTATATGTAAATATTTACTAAGGTATATACCTAAGATTTGTGCAATTTATTCTACATAAATTAAACTCCAATTTAAATGATAAATCTTTGATTCTCTCAATATGGTAAGAAGAGGCCAAATTTGTTTTCCTGTGTGGACCCTACTCTGGACATATCACTTTTTTCTTTTTGAAGCAATATTCCCAAGCAAGTTGGACCCTATTAGTTCCACATTACGTAAAGGGACATCCACAATCCCCACTGACTGGAATTTAGTGGAAAAGTCAAAGACAGTAATATCTATACAAATAGCTTCCATATATCAAAAGATTTCTGCATCCCATACACTGTGTATGTCATGATTTCACATTCCCAAACTGTCCCGCAAGATAGAGACCACTAATTACGTTTTTCAGATGAAACAACTAATGCTTGCAGCAGTAAAGCAACTTCCACAATTTAACAAAACTACCAGTGGTAGACCTGGGACTCAAATGCAGTTTTGTCTGGATACAAATTCTTTATTTTTAACGTGTCTTGCCCCTTAAAATGGGTAAAGTGTTGGAGACCACATAACCCAGGGGGGAGAAAAGGGGTGCAGACTACACACATGCCCTCTGTTGTTATTTTGAAGGTGGATTCCCTGGCCTTAGATAAGGTCAGAGTGGGCCAGAGTGTAAGCACCTCAGGTGTGAGAGAAAGCTCCCTTGCATGAAGTGAGAAGAAATTAATGAATCACCCAGGCTCCCGCTGGCAAAGCATGTTCTTCACACCTGTTCAGAGAAAAATGAGCAACAAAACAAGTTTCTTCCTCCCAACACACACACACACAAACACACACACACACACACCTTAAAATTTTTATGAATATGCTTTTTAGTGACTTCAAAGTATACACATTTTTTTATTTTAAATATTTTAAATGATGATATCATTTTTACTTATAACCCTCATTTCTCCCCACTCCAGGATGCCCAGAATTCAGGTCAAAGAACTTTCATATCTAAAATTGTTGCAAACCAAATAGTTCCTTGGGGATGGATAGCTGTGATTAAACCTGGCAACTGTTATCAGCCATATGAAAAGGACACTGAAATTAATTCTATTATGCTACAAATCTTTGCCATTCTATTTTTTGTGCCTTTGCAATGACGTTTTTAAAAGTTATTGAAAATATATTGGAGCTTGGTGTAATTATAAGCACAGAGAAAAATAATGAAAGCAAAACACACGAAGCAGGCCCTGTCATTTGAACGTACCACTGCTACTTTAAAGTATGTGTTGGAAAATGCATAATAAAGGCTCGAATTTTTAAAGTAAGGTTTTTAATCTTTGGGTTATTATCTGATGTTTAGCAAAACCCAATGGTAATAAGGAGCCTAAACTGAGTGCTAACAACTTCTTGTGGCTTAGAAAGTACAATGGCAATAACAAATACACAAAAGAATATCAAAAGCCATATGCAAAGAACTGAACAATCATTATATTTAGGTCACTGTAATTCTTGTGAGTTAAGATTGTGAATATGTGACAAATACATCTAAAGGAAAATTATTAAATATTCTCATCAGACAGACAAGTTCAGGCAAATCAGTAAATGAATAATTTCTAATCATTTCTTGGAAATACTGTGTAACTAAATTGTGGACTTATCTTTAAAAAAAAGTATGAGCTGCTCCAAAAAATAGCTCAAGAAGTTACTTCTGCTATTTACCTGCTTTGTGAACTTGGGAAAATCTCTCGGCTTACTTAAGACTCAGTTTTCTTACGTACCTAGCAAAGATGATTGTAAGGAAGAAAGAAAGAAAATACAGGCCAAGAAAAATACAAAGGAATGCAACAGCTATGGGCTGCCAAGAACGCTTTGTTTCACCATGAGCTCAAGATGTCATTTGGAGCACAAAGTACTGAGACCACCTACCTGGTGGGTGGGCTGGGGCACTTTTGCACCTAATATGGAGAAGAGCAAAACAACATTTCTTTTTCTGACCATAACAGCCTTCACCTACCAGAGACACTCTACCTTTGAACACCCAGACACTGATAACTTTATGAAAAGAGAAAAACAACTGACCACTTACGCTTAAAAATAAACCAGGGGATTAAAATAAATTATAAATCTGTCTTTCACACTGTAAATTTTCACTTGGAATTTTAATCACAGTTTCTTGTACCACATTTTAAATGGACATTATTTACAGCTGACTATAGTCTTACCAGGCATACCTCAGGCTCCCAAAATCCAACTAAAGTCGATTTTTTCACAAATTCTAGAATAATCTAGCATGCCCAGTATGCTTAGAAAAGACACAAGGTACACCCTGGTTAATAACACAGTATTTTTACTCTAATGGTGCCTTTTTCTTTCTCTTTGGCAGTTATTGTTCAACACATGTCCCACCTGTGGTCCATTGTGGGGGTTCGTTCTCTTTTCAGTGATCTCTTTGGTCCCTGTTAGGTGACCAACAAATTCGATTACATGAGAATATCCCTATCTGAACACAAATGGACCACTTTCCACAGATATAGGCAGCCAAACACACAGAGAGAAAAAAATAAGACATTAGAAGTACATCAGCTGTAACGAGTTGGTCTGGCTCCTGCGACTTACGGGAACATAGTGTCTGCTAGCAAGAACACTGAAAATTGCGGCCATTCATTCTCAGTCTGTCTGGCACTTTCGGTCACCTCACAAATCAACGGCTACACAAGGACAGACTGAAACCTGTCACTGACTGAGCTGGAACCCAAACCTGCCTTCTCCCTTCCCCCAAAGAGATGCACTGGCTAGACTTAAAAAGCCCAGGCTGGAGGAACTCAGGTTAAGGTGGCTGTGAATCTCGGGGTACTTTCCAAATGTTAGCCTGGAAGTGACCTAACAAAAATAACATCAAGTTGCATAAATTAGGTAAGTCTTCTTTCCTATCTACCATTGGTGCTATTTGTACTCTCAATGACAGTTATTTCCTGCCCACAGATGAGGAGAGCTTGTCTCTTACCTCTCAAGGACTAGTTTACATCTTTATCAATTCTCATGACAGCCCAAGAATGTGTGTCATGTAAGCAGGCTTCACGGAAGGAGTCACTGGGGAGTAACAAAGTAATACAGTAAACTGACCCTTCCCCTGGGGAGCTATTTGCCTGGGTAGAGGCAAATAGATAGGCTGGGGTCAGAGGAACCTGACAGAACCTTCTGATGGATCAAGGATTTTCTGATGTCATTTCACTAAATAGTGGAAGCAAAATTCCATACTCCATACAGGTATGAGTTTCACACTGCTGCTGTAACCAGTTACCATAAATTAGTGATTTCAAGTAATATATATAATCATATAGTTCTGAAAATCAGTCTCAGTGGACTTAAATCAGTACCAGCTCAGCTGCAGTCCTCTGGAGGCTCTAGAAAAAAAACTGTTCCTGCATTTACCAGCTTCTAGAGGTTGCCCCTCGTTTCTTACCTCAAGGTTCTGCATCACGTTGCCTTTTCTGCCTCTGCTACCATCCTCACAGCAGCTTTTCTCTTTGTCCTGCATCCTCCTGCCTCCCTTTTGTAAGGAGGCTTGCCATTGTATGGGACCCACTTGGAAAGTCCAGAATAATTTCCCCATCTTTAATCTTTAATTTGGTTACCATATAAGGTGGTCAGTCAAGTCACAAGCTCCAGGGATATCCATGGACATCTGACACTTGCCATTGTTCAGCCTCCCATAGCCATCAGCCATGCATAGGCCATTTTACATTTGTTCTTATTCATTTAAACCCCACATGAGTTTAGGAGGAAAAAAAACTAGTAGTAGACAAAACTCTCCAAACTTGCTACTTGCTACTATAGAAAATGATGAATTTTAATGGTTTAGTATTAATTTAACAGGAAACTATCTCACTGTTTTCATTAGTTGACATTTCTGATGACTACTGAGGGTGAATTTCTCTTATGTCTAAACACCATTTGGGTTCCTTTCCTCTGCTTTAACTTTTGCCCACTTTTCTTTTGAGTTGTTAATCATTTAGTTATTGGATTATATACATTCTTTATATATTCTTAATATTGAGCTCCTCTGATAAATATGTTGCACAAATCCATTTAGTCTATAAATTAATATATAACTTTATGGTATTTTCAATACTAAATTGGTCAAATTTATCAACCTTTTCTTCCAAGTACTGCTTGTGTTTTCTTTTTTAAATTTTTAAATTATTTTATTATTTTTTAAATTATTTTTTATTATTTTTATTAACATATAATGTATTATTTTCCCCAGGGGTACAGGTCTGTGAATCGCCAGGTTTATACATTTCACAGCAATCACCATAGCACATACCCTCCCCAATGTCCATAACCCAGCCACCATCTCCATTCCCTCTTCCCCACAGCAACCCTCAGTTTGTTTCATGAGATTAAGAGGCTCTTATGGTTTGTCTTCCTCCTGATACCACCTTGTTTCATTTTTTCCTTCCGTACCTCCCAAACCCCCCAACCTGCCTCTCAAATTCCTCATATGATATATGAGAGATCATATGGGAGATCATATGATAATTGACTTTCCCTGATTGACTTATTTTGCTCAGCATAATACCCTCTAGTTCTGTCCACGTCTTTGATAATGGCAAGATTTCATTTCTTTTGATGGCTGCATAGTATTCCATTGTGTATATGTACATTCATTATCCATTCATCTGTTGAGAGACATTTAGGTTCTTTCCATAGTTTGGTTATTGTGGACATTGCTGCTATAAACATTCAGGTACATGTGCCCCTTCGGATCACTACATTTGTATCTTTAGGGTAAATACCCAGTAGTATGATTATGGGGTCATAGGGTATCTCTATTTTCAACTTTTTAAGGAACCTCCATACTGTTTTCTAGAGTGGCTGTACCATCCTGCATCCCCACCAACAGTGTAGGAAGGTTCTCCTTTCTCCGCATCCTCGCCAGCATCTGTCATTTCCTAACTTGTTAATTTTAGCCATTCTGACTGGTGTGAGGTAGTATCTCATTGTTGTATCTCATTCTTTGCTGGAATGTCTGTCCATGTCCTCTGCCCATTTCTTGATTGGATTATCATGCCTGTGTTTTCTTTAACAAATCCTTTCTACCTTCAGATCATAATAATGTTTTCTTATGTTGTCTTTGAAAATTTGAGAGTCTTCTTTAAAATTATCACAATAATATTTTTGTATGATGCTATAGTCACCTAATGTTTCAATTTTTTAAAAGTATTTATTTATTTACTTGACAGAGAGAGACAACAAGAGAGGGAACACAAACTGGGGGAGAGGGAGAGGGAGAAGCAGGTTTCCCACTGAGCAGGGAACCCACTGCAGGGAACCCTCAATCTGAGGACCCCGGGATCATGACCCAAGCTAAAGGCAGACACCCAACAACTGAGCCACCCAGGCACCCCCTAATTTTATTTTCAAATGTCAGCCAGCCACTTTCCAATGCCATTTTACTAAGTCATTGTTTTGAATTTCTATATATGTTCTGTTGATCTTGGCTATCTTGGCATCAATATTGCACTACTTTAATCACTTATCTTAACCATAACAACAACAGCAAAAATGTGTTCATTATGGAAGGAGTTTTCTGGTTGTCTCCATAAAAATTATCTCAACTATTATTGGAACTTCCACCCACTTTCCATTAAATTTTAAAGGTATAATTTTGTCAAGGGTCATGAAAAAGGCACTTAGAATTTAGATTAATTTATAAATTTAGCTAGTAAATTTCGTGGATCTTTTTATTTATAAATAATGACTTTATCTTTTCCTTTAAATATTTTTTCTTATTACATAGGCTATAATTACCAAGACTGAAGAACAGTGGAGGTGACATCAGTCACACTTGTATTATTTCTGATACAATTGGTTGTTTCTAAACTTAACTACTGTGATGATGATATATATGTACTGTGTACAAGATTAAAGAAACTCCCTTCTAATGCTATTTTGGTAAGAGGTTTTAAACAAGCATATTTTTGGATTATACCAAATGCTTTTTTACTTAAGTGATATATATTTCCCTAATACATTAATCAATAGATTACATTAATTTTTCATGTGTATCATCCTTGTAATTATGGAATCAACTATACTTGATGTTTATTTTATACAATGTTAGATTTTAATTATTATGTTTCATTGAAACAGTTGGTACCTATATTCGTGAGTTGTGAGTTGTCTTCCTTTACAATCTTTATCAGAATTTGATATTAAGATAGTTTTACCAACATAAAAATATAGAATATATTTTACATACACTTTGTTTAGTCTTGTAAAATGAAACTGTGAAACTTATCGAACCATGATGAATTTTTTATGTGGGAATGAGTAAGGGAGGAAAGGGAGGAAAAGTTTAAATACATCACTGGTTCTCTAACATTTTAATCTCATGACCTTTTTATGTGTTTATAAACTATAGAGGACCTCGAAGAGTTTCTGTTTATGTCAATTATAGCTATGAATATTTACTATATTAATGTCAATCAGAGAATATCATTTACATAAGACTACTTTTTGAAATTTGTTGAGACTCATTAATGGCCTAACAGTAAATACAAGCATATAGGTTTATTAAGTACTAGAAAAGAATGCATGATTCAAACTGCTGAAATACTTGCAGGAAAGACAGTAAGGCATGTGTTTAGAAGTAACATACCTATAAATGTTTAAGTTTCATCATTAGATGTGTAGTCATATCCCCAGGCAAGCTAACAACTTGCTATACAAGTAGTAAGCATCTTTGTTAGTCATATAAAGGAGGAAATAGCTCTCTCCAGAAATCTAAAATATACCTTCAGAGGTGAGACAAAGTGAAGATGCACAATTTAAATACCTTGATACAAAATCCAGTAAAACAATAAAAGAGAAAATGAGCTAATAAGATAGAGGTGAATGTGTAAGGAACAGATAAGGATGCTTTTAGTAGCAAAGGAATTAAATTAACCGGAAGAAGAAAAGAAAATCGAGCTCTTGTAAAGGAAAAATCACTTGGTGCACAGTTTTGTGCTACAAAAAGAAAGGTATAAAATATAATATATAGCAGATTGAAGAATATAAAATGCATGGGCTCTTATATGAAATTTCAGGGATGTCCAGTTTGTAGTTGTAAAATGCACAGATGAACAAACACATTATCAATTTTCTTGTGAAGACAAGTTGAACTTCTAATAAAGCTATTTTTCTAAAGGGAAAATATGTAAATGGAGGAACTCTAGAGCAAAAATGATTAACAATTACAGGAATATAATTTTTCCTATAATTGTAGAGGGTACGCACACACACAGACCCTATCTATATTTTCAACATATTTTAGAGCACCTATTATATTCTCAGTATCATTCTGGGGTGGGGATATAGTAGTGAATAAAACTCATACAAATCCCGCCCTCATGGAACACTCATTCTCATCCCTTTTATAGTCAATCCATGCCCAAGAAAAATAATAATCTATTCCTTGCAGTTCTAACACACAAATCCAATCTCATTCCCCCTACTTAACCTCCCTGCCCAATGGTGTCCCAACAGGAATCCCCTGCAACACTCTCCATAGCCCCACACCACCCCAGCCCTCTCCAACTTCATATTATTCCACCCACTCCCTTGCTTCCAAAAGTTCTGCTACGCTGGCTGCCATTATGTTTCTCAAACACTTCAAGATTATTCCTATTTTAGAGGCTTTTCCCTTGTTCTTTCATCTGTCTGGAAAGACCTTCTCCAGATTTTGACATGATGACTGCTTAAGATGGGCAGACTCAAATGCCTTCTCCTTGGTGCCATTTTCTGGATGACACTAATTCAGAGTTCTTAATACTTAAAATTTTATTAATTTAGATCCTGAGGTCCAGGAAAGCTGGGACCATAATTGTCATAATAAGCAATGTATATGCAGAAGACCTGTAAGTAGGTGTTCAAAACTACTGCTTGTTAGATAACTGTGTGTGTGTGTGTGTGTGTGTGTGTGTGTGTATATATATATATATATATATATATATATATATATGTATGGTTTAGTGGGAACAGGTCACTGGACTATTGCAATTTTGCAGATTGCACAGTGATTTGTTGTCAGGGTGTCAGTGGTGATCCTGGTGGTGCTGGTGATGACTAAATGAGTTTTACTGCACCACAGCCTAAGGAAACAAGTCTGTGCCCAGGCCAACAATCTCAACCAAACAACTTGCAACTAAAAGGTCAGAAAAAGTGAGAAAATAAGTTACATCCTCACCCAGGTTTTCATTATGACTTACAAGATACCTATGTTTCACCTTCTATCTTCTCAAAGACTGTTGTGGTCAGTCATTTTGCTACCGTGGAATGTGCAAGGCTGCACACATGCCTGACTACACATATGTGCATTCATTCATTCAGGGAGATTCTCAGTGAGACTTCACATTTTATTGATACTCATAAACCTTCCACAAATCTCCCAAACCACAAAAATGTCAAGGCTGACTCTAAAATCTTTAGACATGCTGTTTTGCCTCCAATTCAGTGGCAATCAGGGTTCAGGTAATGTTTATGTGGCCTTTTAGGCCCAACAATATTTAAAGTACAAATGCTAAGAATCATGCATCCAGGCATGATACAGGGCAATCTAAACCTGGGGAAAATGCTTCAGCACCTTTGATCATCCTGCTGATTGCAGAGTGTTGAACTCATGAGCATTGACTTTTCAATCAACGATTTTTTTGGTCTCAGCTCAGAAAGACAAACTCAGCTAAATAAACGTTACTGACAAGTGACCTGGAGTGCAATGAGTTGCTCATAAAGGAACAAGAAGGAAGAAACAAAACAAAACAAAACAGATTTAATGTACCTCTTAGGCTTTGTGCTTGTGATAGAAAGGAGAGCTTCAGATGCTTTGGGAATGATTATAACTTGCATATACTAATGGAAGCAGAATATAAAACCAAGATACACAAGAGTTCCAAGTATCATTCATTTAATGTTAAAATGAAGGACATCAGGCACAAATGGAAATAGCTTGCTTCTACAGAGGCAGTAAAAAGACAACAGTCATTTCACAGATACAGCCATCCCCCACTCTGCTCTCCCCCATAAAGGGTTGAAACATGGAAGAGGGGAGCCCTTCCTGCCCAAGCTGAACTTTCTCCTACAGCTGGAAAATGAGCCCACAGTCCCTAGTCCCCTACCCACCCACAGATAGGCAGTGGAAGAACTCCAGGTTAGAAGTCAAGCTGGCTGTGTGTGAGTGTGGGTAAATCACTTCATGGCTGAACCTCTAAGTTCCCATCTAGGACATGAAAAAATGGGACATGAGTTCTATGGTTTCTATCAATTCTAAAATTCTAATAGTTTAGGTTTTTTTTTAAATTTAGCTTTGTTTTACAACAAAGACTTGATATTTTATTTTCTCCTTTCAATGGGAATAAGACATAAATTATTTACATTAAAATTGAAAAAGACCTAAGAGAATCATGCCCCTCCCTGTTCCTAGTTTTCCTACTAATATGTTTTCAATCTACTTCCATATAGTTCAGGGTATTTCATCCGAATTATGCACCATGTATACTTGCTACTATACTGCATTTACTTTTTAGTGAGTTTGTATTTTCTTTAAGAAGGCATATTATAGGGGGAATGCAGGGCAAAGAACTAAGAGATATCACTTTCTTTAATAAATATTGTGTTATGGTACAGAGATTTAAAAAACATTTTATTTATTCATTTGAGAGAGAGACAGAGAGGCAGAGCACAAGCTAGGGGAGAGGCAGAAGGAGAGGGAGAAGCAGACTCTGAACGGAGCTGGGAGCCCAACATGAGACTTGATCCCACAACCTGGAGATCATGACCTGAGCCAAAGGCAGACACACCTAACCATCTGAGCCACCCAGGTGCCCAAAAATATCACTCTTTCTCTTGGGAATCTGAGATTATGTTCTGTTACATGTGCAATTTTTTTTAAGCCAAGGATCTATGTTAGGACAGCTTGATTTTTGAACATTTATAATTTTTTTTAACTTAAATTTCAGTTAGTAACCATATCTCACATTTACCATTGCTGAAAGATTGCCATTGAAGTACATATTTCATACTGGGACACAGAAAGCTCATTTACAGTCATGTATATACAGTGAAGACACTTATTTCATAATTCACTTTTACTTTTGTGGATTTTCTTCCATTTTTAAATTTCTTTTGTACTTAACTATGTTTCCAGTGACTAACACAATGCATGATCCTTAAAATTTCAAATTTAAAACAAGTCAGCAAAATCTTTTGTCTGTAAAATTAATCCCTGGTGATTTAAATTAACATGAATCAAGGAAAAAGAAACCCACCTCCCAGTGAGATTAAATTGTTCCATTCCACAGTGAGCACCTCCTCCAAGGAAAAAAACTTGAAGGAGCGAAGAGTGCCAGGTCAAGACAAGCACTAATAAGACAGCTATTGTGATGATTCATAGAATTAGACAGCTTGACTCTGGATTTCTAAAATCTGATGATGTGAATTAATATACCTCTAAACAGACAATTCAAACAGGTTGGGGATCCTGACACTCCCAAGTTTTCGTGTGTCTCCTGAACAGGAGAATTGGTGGGCCCAGCATGACAGCTCAGAGGTCCATCATAAAGGAATTTGGAAGAAACTACCCTGAACTTGGTCAGGATTTTAAGGACTTTGCATATCATATTAGCAAATTATCAGTGCAATCATGACAAACACCCCATGTATCCTAGAATTCAAAGTTTCTTTCAAAGATTGGATCACTGGATTAAAAAAGCTTAGCATTGAAGTTGTTACTGAAATGTAAAAGCCCAGAATTGGTGGGGATATAAAAGAACTAGGTTTAAAAACTATATCTAAGGTAAAACATTCTAGGGTTTTCCTAATTATAAATGCATGTAAAATAAACAATGTTACTGTTCAAGAGCATAGCTCTTCCTTTGCCTTGGTCACAATTTCTGTTTTATTTCATTCATAGAAACTTTTATTCTCTGGCATTACCTCATTTGTTTATGTACCTCCCCTGCATAATATTTTTCCCCAAAAGAAGCTCCATCAAGATATGCTATAACTTAATCACCTTTATAACCACCATAAGCACTAAGCAAATAAATTGGTGCAGACTAAGTTTATGCAGTGAAATTTGAATGCAGTAGTTTTTCAACATAACAAACAATGCTTGTCTACTACAAAGAAAGCAGGAAAAGAGTCATCTCTAATAAAAACATTCTAGTATTTTAGGAACTACAAATGACTTGGGCAAACAGAAGTACTAGAATTATAAAAGTAATGTGCCTTATAATTTAAATACTTGGTAGCATATTGTTAATACATTCTTTAAAATATTTTTGTCATTTTATGATCAATTAACATTTATATGGTATGAAATGGGCTTGTAGAACTTAAATAGGGTGTATGTTACACTGTGTCTATCAGAAATAAGGATTGAGTATATAACTGTGTCACTGAAACTATTAAGTGGCACTTATGTTTTGTTAGAGATTTCTTCCATACAATTTTTGTCTTGTTTTTTTAGGTAATATGATTATAATCATGTGTTATATATTTTTCATAACCATCACTGTAATGTATATATAAATTATGTCAGGTGACAACACACATAAAAGTAGATAAACTAGACTACATCAAAGTTTAAAACTTCTATGCATTAAAAGACATAAGAGTGAAAAGCAACCTACAAAATGGGAGAAAAAAAGTATTTGCAAAAAATATGTGCAAATCATATATCTGTAAATCACTAAGTAAGAACACCCACAACAAAAACACCCAATTAAAAAAATGGGCAAAGGGATAAAAATACATGTTTATAAAAAATAAAAAATTACATTAAAAAAAAATAAAATAAAATAAAAATGGGCAAAGGACTTAAACAGAGATTAATCCAAAGAAGATAATACAAGTAGTCATTAAGAACATGAAAAGATGCTCAACATCACTAATTATGAGGGAAATGCAAACTGTAATCACAATGAGGTAGCTTGTCACCCAAAGTAGGATGGCTATTTAAAAAAAAGGGGGGGGGGTGAATAATTATTGTTGGTGAGAATGTGGAGAAACTAGAACCCTCGTGCACTGTGGGTGGGAATGTAAAATGGAGCTACTATGGCAAATAATGTTACAGTTTCTTTAAAAATTAAAAAGGAGGGCACCTGAGTGGCTCAGTGGGTTAGGCCACGATATTAGGCTCAGGTCATGATCTCGGGGTCCTGGGATCGAGTCCCATACCAGGCTCTGTGCTTGGCGGGGAGCCTGCTTCCCCCTCTCTGCCTGCCTCTCTACCTACTTATGATCTCTCTCTGTCAAATAAATAAATCAAATATTTTAAAAAAAATTAAAAAGGAATTACCGTGTATTTCTGGAACTCCATTTCTGAGTACATGCCCAAAATAATTGAAAGCAGAGTCTTGAAGAGATATTTGTGTACCCATGTTTTTATCAACATTATTCTCTAAAGCCAAAAAGTAGAAGTAACCCAAGTACCCATCAGTGGATGACTGGATCAATAAAATGTAGTGTATATATGCAATAGAATAATATTTAGACTTAAAAAGGAAAAAAAAAAATCTGGGACCCCTGGGTGGCTCAGTGGTTAAGCGTCTGCCTTCAGCTCACGTCATGATTTCAGCGTCCTGGGATCAAGTCCCACATGGGGCTTTTTGCTCAGTGAGGAAACTGTTTCTCCCTCTGCCTCTGCCTGCCATTCTCCCTGCTTGTGATTGCTCCCTCTCTCTGGCAAATAAATAAAATCTTAAAATAAATAAATAAATAATACAAAGAAAAAAAAGCTGACATATGCTACAAGGTAGATAAACCTTGAGGACATTACGTTAAGTGAAATATGCCAGACACCAAACAAAACAAAACAAACAAATGAACAAAACCCAAACCCTGAAAAAACAAAAAACAAAAATTAAAACAAATATGCTATGATTCCATCTATGTAAGGTACCTAGACTAGTCAAATTCATGAAGCTAGAGAGTAGCATGGTGGTTAGCCAGAAATGGGGGGTGAAGAAGAGATGGGGAATTGTTTAATAGGTACAGGTTCAGTTTTGCCAAAAGACAAGACTTCTGGGGATTGGGTGAGCAAAAATGTGAGTGTCGCTAACATTATTTAACAGTACACTTAAAAATGGTTAAGGTGGGGCACCTGGGTGGCTCAGTGGGTGAAGCTTCTGTCTTCAGCTCAGATCATGATCTCAGGGTCCTGGGATTGAGCCCCACATTGGGGCTCTCTGCCCAGCAAGGTGCCTGTTTCCCACTCTCTCTCTCTGCCTACTTATGATCTCTCTCTGTCAAATAAATAAATAGAATCTTTAAAAAAAATGGTTAAGGTGGCCAATTTTGTTACTATATTTTACCATAATTAATATTTAAAAAAATTTTTTTGCCTAGCATGTATATCAGCACTTATCCATTGCCTTTGTTTTTTTTTTTTTTTTAAAGATTTTATTTATTTTATTTTTCAGAGAAAGAGTTAGTACACAAGCAGGGGGAACAGGCAGAAGGGGAAGCAGGCTCACTGCTGAGCAAGGAGCCTGATGCAGACTTGATCCCAGGACCATGGAATCACACAACCTGAGCTGAAGGCAGACACTTAATCAACCGAACCACCCAGCACCCTCAATATCCATTACCTTTTATTAAACTTTTGGTTTGCTTACACCATTTCGACTATTTACCTACTAAAATTGATGCTGCAGTAAAAATTTGATGTCTTAAGCTCTTTGGGTTTTATATTTGGTTTAACTTTAGATCTTTAAAAGCTCAATTAGTAGGTCAGAGATTGGTGTACTTAAAGTTCTTTACTTGTAATAATTTACCTTTAAATGTTTTAAATTAATGTCAGATGTCTAAGAAATTTGCCAGGACTTACTGGTTATAGGTTGTTTCAAAATATTAGATAAATATACTTCTAATAATTTTCCAATCTAATTTTGAATTTTATTTTTTTGAAGATTTTATTTGTTAGAGAAACGGAGCATAAAGAGGGGGAGCAGCAGCTAGAGGGAGAAGCAGGCTCCCCACTAATCAGGGACCCGCTTGATCCCAGGACTTCGGGATCATGACCTGAGCCAAAGGCAGATGTTTAACTGATGGAGCCACCCTAGGCATCCCTAATTTTGACTTTTAAAATCTACAATTAACCTTTTACTTAGAAGAACATTTTTATGTGATTCTTATTATAGATATGCAATAGGTTAAGGCCATTTATAAAGACTCTTGAGATGAGATCTACTCAGAATTCATGGACAGAGAGAAATCTGTCCCTTTTTCAATTTTGCTTCCAGCCAGCATCAGCTTCATCTACCCCCACATTTCACCGCTTTTCTCTAGATGCTAAGAAGCTGGGGCCTGTTAGGGTGCAATGTTCTTCAACCAGAGTTTTATTATAATATTTCCCTGTTTTTTCTCTTTTATTTGAGAAAATAGGGATGGGAACTATAGACCACAAGCAGTGCAGGAAATTTTATATACACTATTTTATACCATCTGCTTGACAGCTATGTAGTACAGTTGTCCAGATTCTGCTTCTACCAATAAAATTGATGCACAGAGTTTGAGTAACATGACTTTTATTATATAGCTATTCTTGGCCTTCTTATATTCAAGTTTTCATTATAAGTTGCTACAAACCTTTTTGGAAGTAAAGAAGATACATAAATAAAGTAAACCAGTAAATTCAACATCAAAATGTCATTTTATACAGTGCTGAGCACTAAATATTGATAGAATGTCAGAGCCATATGGAACTCAATCATTTTTCAGCCCTACCCTTAGATAAACAAGGGCCACAGAGGTAACCTAAATGACCTGAGGCATGTACCTGGTCCCTAGCTACATGCCCATCTCCTCCTATTCAGAATAGATGGAATGACCTTTTGTGGTTCATTTTTACTTCCTATCTAAGGATCTCACTGTTAGTGTTAGGATCCATAAAATCCCAAAGAAATAATGAAAGGGAGCTTTAAACAATTAATAAAATCAATTTGTACTAGAATGTAATGCAATCATACAAATAATAAGCATTCTAACTTTTTATATAGAAGTCATTCTTACTATTCTTCAATATAGTTTACTTAAAATTATCCAGTTGTAAGATCTCTATTCTCCAAGACTATTAGTTGTTTTCTTCATGTCCTTGAGAATCAAGAACTATTTCATTTTATTTTTAAAGATTATTTATTTATTTATTTGACAAACAGAAATCACAGGTAGGCAAAGAGGCAGGCAGAGAAGGAGAAGAGGGAAGCAGGCTCCCCGCTGAGCAGAGAGCTCCATCCCAGGACTCTGGGTTCATCACCTGAGCCAAAGGCAGAGGTTTTAACCCGCTGAGCCACCCAAGTGCCCCTCAAGAACTAATTTAAATGGATATCTGTTACCATTCAATCTACTTCTAGAATTTGCCCTAAGGAAATCAACAGAAACTGTATGAAATAAGTAGGTACAAAAATGTCAACAGTATTTTTTATATTTAATTGCAGTATTTTTTTAAAAAAAGGAAAATGAGAGTTATGTGAAATGTCCAACAATAAGAGATCATTTAAATAATGATACATCATAAAAAGGATTCTGAAAAGCAATTAAACACCATGATGTAGATCTCTATCATCACTGACAAAAGATAACCCCAATTATCTAAACCAACATACTGCTATATGCTTTTAGACTTAGCAAAATACCTGAAGGATATTTCAAAATGCACTTGGAGTTTTCTCCGTATGACAAAACCATGAATACGTTACACTTTTTTTTTTTAAACATTTGCTTCTTTACATATTTCTCTCATCTTTTTGTCTTTTTTATGATGAGAAGGTATTATTCTATAATCACTAAAAGGATAACTAAACAATTGTTATCTTGAAAAAAGCTACTTAAGTATTGGTCCAAAATTAACTTATAAATGACATCAAATCATAATGAACCTGGCTTGAAAATTCCCATCAGTGTAAATGTTTTACATTTATGTTTTATAAATATTTATGATACACTAATAAGACATTCAATGGAGCAAGAAAATTAAAAGTTTTTATATCCTATGATCCATGGGACTTACTTCATATTTCTCTTACTTCATCTTGCTTTTCTGTCTTTGTGACCTATGGCAGGAAGAATAATACTCCCCATTCCAAGATGCTCATATTTTAATCCTGAGAATCTATAAATATGCTCTTAAATATTCTGCTACCTGGTCAAGGAGAATTGAGGGTGCAGATGAACTAAGGGTGTACATGAGCTGAACTTAATATAGTGAGATAATCCCGGATTATTCAAGTGGGCCACAAGGAAACATATTTTTCCCTAGAGCCTCTAAAAGGAATTCAGCTCTGCCAAAATCTTGATTCTAGCTTAGTGAGACCTACTTTGGATTTCCAATCTCAAGCATTGTAAGGTATTAAATAAATTTGCATTTTTTAAGCCATCAAACTGGTGGTAATTTGTAGTAACAGGAAACTAATACAGGCTTTATCATTTTCATGTGATTTTAAAGTTAGATGTAAAGACCCTGTCTCTCCTTTAATGCTAATTAATGCTAATAAACTACTGTCATACATATGAAACATATCTCTAAATCAGGGGGCTAGCCTTTTCCAGGTATCATTTTACCTGGAAATCTAAATCCAGACACACAGGCATACTTTTGATTTGTTTCTTTACCATTCATTTATCTTTTGAACCAATTCTTATGTTATCTTAAAAGTTTCCATTCACTCCCAGTGTTCTGATCTCTTACAGAATGAATTCAACAAGGACATTTTTCTAACCTTCTCATTATTACCAATATCATCTCTTGGGTTCTTACTGTACTAAGCCTGACCAGAGAATGAGTTCTTGAACCCAGATGCTCCATCAAGGACATTAGAGGTATTAGTATGCATTTCCCAGGGCAACCACAAGGGGGCGCACCATCCACAGTAGTGTTTGGTCTGAAAAAGAGGTAGGAACCAGTGGAGCTTTGATTCCTCAATTCCTGTTAGACCCACGGGCTCTGACACAACACTGTTCACACAGGTCCATTCAACATCACGCTGAAGGGTCTTCCAAGTACCATCCCAGTCCCAGCCTCAGAATTCTTGGTCAGAGTGCGTTAAGAAATCACAAAGTCATAAACCCAGACACTGAGACAACATATACCTTCCATCTCCCAATCTCCTCCTGAGCTTCTCTCCCTTCAAATTTTATATATCCACATACCAGGTAACTGTCCCTTCCCAAAATTCGACTTCCCAGCTTGAACTCTTTCTAAGAGTAGGCATTCTAAATACTTCCAAGATTTTCTACCATCCAGAATCCCCTTCTCCTTTCAGATAGTAACTTTCTGGCCCCTTTCCAGAGAGCCAAGAAAAACAAATGGACAAATAAAAGCAAAATCTAAATCTCCAGAGTGCATCCCTTCACATATAATAACTAGAAGATCTATGCTATTTCAAATGATTCATATAGCTCCACTTACCTGATCTGTACTACTATATCAAAGTAGCTACGTAATTTGTTAGTTCTCTTTCTATAGAAAATGTTATTTCATCCTGCTGCTTTAAGTATATGAGGCCAAAGAAATTTTGCAAATAAAATAATGCTTCATGTCTTTACTCACCCTGTTCACAAAGGAAAGAGTGTTTAATAATGGAGCATTTAAATAGGTTCTTTTCTCTTTCCTACATTCTCTTTGGAAACCAACAAATTTATTTTCTTTAAAACTTTCAAGCTTAATTTTCAAAAAAGTAAGAGCCATTTTACAAAAATAGAACATATATATGTCAAAGATTTACTTATTTCACAAGGGAGGGACCCAGCAGGATGGTAAAGCTGGTTCAAACAGCATTTGAGAAACAGAGTTATACAGCCTCTCAGAGAAAATCTGCTAAAACAGTTTTGCTCAGCTCAAGAAAGAACAGGTTAGTGCTCTCCAGGATAATAAAACTGTAACTACTACAGTTACCCATTCATTTGCATCTGCGCCAGAAGAAGTCTTTTGCTTTTCTGGGAGACAAAAATCTACCAGGTAACATGTAACTTCACAGTGTTGGCCAGCCATAATCAATGGTAAAACAAAGTTACATTATCCTAGAAAATTAAATAGTCTTTGGACAGATTTGTTGAACAATGCTCAGGTATGACATGAGAACATATGCCATCCTCCTTTTGTTTTATTTCCAAGTTTTTAGTGATTTTTATCAAAATAGGTGGCAAATCTCCTTGTATCCACATCATTCTTTCCAAATGAGTACTTGAAGTTCTACATATTTAGTCTGCCCTTCTATTAATGATGAATTCATTCACCTAATCATTTCTCACTATATTCCATTTCCAAGGCCATGTTCTATATATGTTGAAATAAATTTACATTTCCCAGAATTCCTTCATGGTAATAGCCTTATTTTTCTTTAGTATTTAAGGAGAAACAGGGAAGATCAGGAAGAATTGATTTCAAAAATTATTATTCAGTAACCAGATTTTCTATAAATATAAAATGAATATATAAAATGGTTATTTTTTACTTAATCTTTGCAACAGCCTTACAAAAAAGACTTTGTTACAGACATAGAAACCAAGCCTCAAAGGACATAATTTCTTTGTTACAAGTAAGTAGAAAGATTTTGAAAACTGTTTATTTTCCAATAAGGTTCATTGCCTTATGCTATTATTTTTCTAAGCATGAGGATTTAACTTTTCCATTTGAAATTTAGGTTTAAGATAGTCACATCAAAAAATGGGCAGCAGACACGAACAGACACTTCTTCAAAGAAGGCATACAAATGGCTAACAGACACATGAAAAAATGTTCCTCATCATTAGCCATCAGGGAAATCCAAATCAAAACCACATTGAGATACCACCTTACACAAGTTAGAATGGCCAAAATTAACAAGACAGTAAACAACGAGTGTTGGAGAGGATGTGGAGAAAGAGGAACCCTCTTATACTGTTGGTGGGAATGCAAGTTGGTGCAGTCATTTTGGAAAATAGTGTGGAGATTTCTTAAGAAATTAAAAATAGAGCTTTCCTATGACCCTGCAATTGCACTACTGGGTATTTACCCCAAAGATACAGACATAGAGAAAAGGACCATCTGTACCCCAATGTTCATAGCATTAATGACCACAGTCAAAAAACTGTGTATAGAACCAAGATGTCCTTCAACAGACAAATGAATAAAGAAGTTATGGCCCATATAAACAATGGAGTATTATGCATCCATCAGAAAGGATGAATACCCAACTTCTGTATCAACATGGATGGGACTGGAAGAGATTATGCTGAGTGAAATAAGTCAAGCAGAGAGAGTCAATTATCATATGGTTTCACTTACTTGTGGAGCACAAGGAATAACACAGAGGACACTGGAAGATGGAGAGGAGAAGTGAGTTGGGGGAAATCGGAGGGAAGATATAAGAGATGTGGACTCTGAGAAACAAACTGAGGTTTTTGGAGGGTGGGGTGTGTGAGGTTGGGTGAGCCCGGTGGTGGGTATTAAGGAGGGCACATATTGCATGGAGCACTGGGTGTGGTGCATAAACAATGAATCTTGGAACACTGAAAAAATTAAATTAAAAAAAAAGCATACTCACAAACAAAAAAATTATTTTAAAAATTTAGGTTTATCTTGTTTATAGATTAAATGCCAATCTGATTTAAAAATACTGAAGAGATAGTTCAATATCATTTGCTGAATAAAACTCTATAACTGAGAGTTCTTTAAAATTATAATTAGGGTAGAGTCCCTCCTTAAATAATTGCTAACACTGCTCTTTCTTGACATCCATTAAATCTGTACTTTGTGAAATTTATGGCCCAATAAAGCATCCTTTTTTATCATATTTTAATTACTGTCAATTTTGAGTTAATTAACCTATCCAGGAGTTTCCCCTGAGGTTTGAATGTCTTAAAGGCCCTAGAATCTTTCTTATATATATATTTTTATAATACAAAACATATTTTATATATTTTTAGAACATAAATATTATATCTTATAATATAAATTCCTGTTTTATAATATAAAATATATTACATTTTTATGATCTGCATTTTTATATTATAAAGTGTATATTTTTATAATATAAAGGAATTATATATTTTATAATATAGAGGGCATTATATATTTTATAATTTAAAATATATATTTTTATAATATAAATATATACATATATGTATATATTTTTTGCTGAGAAAGAGCTGTTTTCACATATAAAATAGGCTGATAGACAACTAGATTTCCCCAAACTCTGAGGATGATCTCAAAGTTTATAGACAGTGAATGACAATATATTAGAAGGCATACATTAACATTATGGAATGTGAACTCAGCATGAGAAGGTTGAGGTTCAGTTGTAATTCTGAGCCAGGAACTTACTTCATCTTTATTGATCTTATTTATGTCAGCTGTGGTTGTTGTGAGTAATAAGCGGGATAATGCATGAGAAAGTGCTTAGCAACAGTTGAAGAGCACTACAAATGCTAGACGTTCTTACTCAAGAACACACTCCAGCACATCCAATCTGGGGGCCTTTAAACTTACCATGTTCTCTCTAATGCAGGAGACCTGTACATGGTGGTCCTTCCGGGGCCTAGGACTCCATCCCCACCACCTTCTATTCTAAGCCCTATTGTCCTGAGACTACTGCAAGGAACACTTCCTTTGAAAACCTTCCCTCAGTCCCAGTTCTAGCTTAGTTGGCCTTACGTCCTCTCCTTCTATCAGAATAATTATCTCCGCTTTACTTCTGTGCCCATCCCAACATTAAAATTAAGCCGTTTAAGAGAAGGGATCACATTTACCTTATATCCCATCCCTGACTTTTATTACCTTAATAAAAGTCAGCTTACATTATATGGTGATACTGAAAAAATAGTTGTGGAATGAATTTTAACCTTCCAAATGGTGTATCTGTACTCAAATTATCTAGACAAAGTGTACTGAGCACTGAATACTTCATAAGTAGTGTTCGGGATTTAAACCATACGATCCTCACTCAAAAGAGTATTGAGATTTATACATAAAAGACAGTTACCTAATACTGAAAGCATGTTTATGAATAAGTCGAGGATGCATGACACAGACAAGTAATGCTGCATGTGGATAGAAAAGGAAACATTTTATAGGAAATAGGAATGTTTGAGGCATTCTTCCCCCAAAGCCCTCCGTCATCAGTATTCAGAACCATAAATCCAAATAGAACACTCCTAACCGCACACAGACGCCACCCCTGGCAACATGACAACCATGGGAGTGGAGGACACAAAATTTTCACGGAGGTGGTGAGGGAGAAAGTTTTGTTTGTAGTCACCATTTGGCATGATTTCCAAAAAGCCTTTGTTGTGGAGCTTAAAGAGATTGATTCTCAGCATATAGTCCGTCAGGTCATTATTTTTACACGAACAAACCTTCTAGTATATTCTCTGTGCTAACTGCTCTTCAGTTCTGAATATCCTTCCCACGAAGGGCCTTGATTCACCACAACTCCCTATTCACCTTGATGCTGCTGAATTGCTTTGAAACATATTGTTCTCTCTGTGGCAAGTGCTAGAAGAAAACTCATCACAGATTTGATTCAGATCTGTCCTTCGTTATTTTTACAATAGGTCTGACTCAGTAAATGTCTCATTAGAGCTTTAAATTAACTTCAAAATCTGAAAGAAAAAAGGTAGCTTTAAATTCATTCCTTCCTTCAAGGAATAAATACTTTGGATAAAGTATCCAAATACTTTGGATAAAACACTTTAATAAAATGTTTGGTGTTGACACAAATTTATACACACAAATGTTAAAGTGTACATGTGAATTTTTGTGAATATACATGCATATATTTAATATTTGTGAATATAAAATTATACACACAAACCCACACACCCCTATACATATACACTTTCTAGCCATCTGTGTGGATCAGCCCCCACATGTGCAGCCATCAGTACCTACCCGAGATGTCCCGGGATGCTGTTTTATAACACCTTTATGCAAATATACACATCAAACTGAAAACATCATCCTCAAAAAATGATTATGTTGCCAGAGTAAGGAAGGATAAAAATTCAGTGTTACAATATTTCCATCCAAAAGAACTAAAGGTTAAAAAAAAGAAGAAGAAAAAGAAAAAGCCCAGGTTTACTCCACAAAAATAAGGAACACACCTACTGTAGATTATCAGTGGGGGCCCAAGAGTTTCATAATAGATATTTGTTCCATTTTTCTTCCCTTCCACCTACAGAACATCTGGAACTGTGTAAGGAAAAGTAAACTTGTTATCATTTTTAAACATTCTGTCCCTGACTGGGCTACTTTGCTACTTTTAAAAATCTGATATATGATTTTAAAAAAGTCACTGGTGCTAAAAAATAAGGATTTGCACAAACCTCTTGTGCATTAGAGGGATCTATGGCAGAGGGCCTGTGAATCAGTATTTTGAACAAATGTCCTAGCTCAGCATTTCTCAAACTTTAATATAAAACTAATCACTTGGGGAACTTGTTAAAATGCAGATTCTGACTCCGTAGATCTGAGTTGCATCTGAAAGTCTGTGTGTCTAGCAAACTCCCAGGGGACACTGAAGCTACTAATAAAAGGACCACACTTTGAGCAGCAAGGCCCTAGCAGATTGTTACCAGGAGCATAACTGGGAAGTCATGGTCTAATTGTTTATACCCAAAGCATCAAGTTTAAGCTTGCTTAAACGCTCTGGAGTCAAAGTATAAGCACTGATATTAAAACAAAAACAAAAACAAACGGGAGGAAGGACAGTCTTGAACTATTGTGTTACTGATCCATACATCTCGGCCATCATGGAAGAATTGAGTAAGACCTGATTAGCATTTCTCAACCTGATAAGATTCTAGTAACTTAACTTCTATAGTCTAAATAGCTTTATAATTTTTGGGTTTTGCAGTTTGGGTTTTGTTTTTTGGTTTTGTTTTTGTTTTTTTGTTTGTTTGTTTAGAGAGGGAATGGGTTGGAAAGGCAGAGGGAGAGGGAGAGAAAGAGAATCTTCAAGCAGGCTCCATACCTAGTGCAGAGCCCAACTCAGGATACAATCTCATACCCTGAGATCATGACCCAAGCTGAAATCAACAATCAGACGCTTAACCAACTTAGCCACCCAGGAGACCCTGGGTTTTGTTGGGTTTTTTTTTGTTGTTGTTGAATTGTCAAAGGCATCTTTATTTTTACCCTGTGAAATTCTCTAATTGGATGGTATTGGGAGTCACAACAATATAAAGGGTACGCCCTTGGCCCTTCAAAGCATATGCAGTCGAGTAGCAGAAATATGATATAAACCAGAATACCTTAATTCAAGATAAGATGCTTTATCATTGCAACAGAACCTCCAGTGCTTTTATTGTGGGAATTAAGAAGAAAGAGAAATTATTTCTGATTGTAGTGTCAGGGAAGGATACAAGATTTGAACCCAGGTCTATCAGATACATCTTTACTACATGAGAGAATGTACTGGGGCCCAACCGTCAAAGCCACAGGAACCAAACCTTATCCCCAAGCAGTCAGGGTGCTGGCAAAGGTTATGTGTAAGCCTGGTAGTCACAGCCCCATTTGGATTTTAGAAAATAAGCCCCAAGTTTCTCCTTAAGGCTAATTAGAGAGTCTTTTAGGAGCTCTGAGGGAATTGCTGTTGTATGAATATAATTTCAGTGTGTTTACTTAACATTCATTTCTCCTCTGGGTAATCTTTATCTGTTGACATCATCCCTCTAAAAGTGTAATTTTTAAGGGTGCCTGGGTGGCTCAGTGGGTTAAAGCCTCTGCCTGTGGCTCAGGTCATGATCTCAGGGTCCTGGGATGGGACCCTACATCAGGCTCCTGCTCAGCAGGGAGTCTGCTTCCCTTCCTCTCTCTCTGTCTGCCTCTCTGCCTACTTGTGATCTCTGTCAAATAAATAAAATCTTTTAAAAAAAAATCTTTAAAAGTGTAATTTTTAATATGTACCACGTAATCCAAAAATCTTTTAAAAGTTAGTCCTCTTTTTAGCCGATTGACATGAGACATACTGTCATGTAATGTGTGAGGACTGCGGTTACTTCGCACTAGTCTATTAAACTGTGGCATTATTTGTAACTCTGGAACAAAAGACTAGGAGATAGTATGTTTTTATTTCTACCAAAATTCAAAATATGCAAGATAAACAAATCTAATTTGTGTGAACCATTTGGACTTATAATCTCACTTTCACAAGAAGCCTTGAAAATAAGCTATCAGTTCAAAAGAAGCTGTTCTAACAAGAACAAATTATAAAACAATTTACCAGTTCTATGGCTTGAAGAAATAAAAGTGATTTTATTCCATATTATACACCTAAATCTGCATAATTCTAAAAATGGATCATTAATAGTTCTATGATGTGTAAAACTGTATTTTTGCACATGAAGATACATATATTTATGGAAGGAAATACATGCAGAATGTTTATGCAGCAGGGCAAGATGTCATAATATCTCAGCAACATAACTATATTTTTGGGTAATGGTTGTTTATGGCTCATCTATATATAAGGATAAAACAGAGGCATACATTTTTCAAAACAATGTCCCTATTCCTTTCCCAAATCAATCTTTAGAGTGATCCAAATCATAAGCATATAATGATGTTTGATTTTTAACAGTGTTAATCATGGGGTTTTTTCCAACAGCCACGTGCTAAGCAGGCAAAGTCACCTGTCAAAAAGAACAGTTTGAAGACTAATTCTATCACATTCATACTATGATAGATAAAATAGCATATTGACGGTTTGTAAAAAAGAAAAAAATAGAATGCCATGTATACTTTGGCTTTGGAGCAGATTCCTGGGACAACCCATCACTGTGATGGACACTTACTTTACATGGCTTTAACATCCTTTTAAAAATGATGGAAAGAGCTCCTGTCAGCTTTGAGGAGGATGAAAGGGAGCAAACCCAGGCTCAAAGCACAGTGATTAAGTGCTCAGAAATTCTTTCAATCTTTTCCAGTAGATGCCCCAGAAATATGTGTTGATGGAACAACCCCATACAGACCTGATACTGAAAACAATCCCTCCAGCAACTGTACATAAGCCAGATTCTCATTTTGTTGCATAGGGATTGTTGACTCAGATCATTTCTCTGCCAAATGCACAAGGAAACCTAGTGAGGTATAAACCCCTCTTGCTTTCTGACTGTGAGCAATGATTGGCCTCTAACAGTATCATCCACCATTAACTAATGAAAATAGCCCTAGAGTACTCTATGGGGGAAGAAAAGGAATTACATAAAGACACGGAAGCCAAGGCATTACCTTTTTAAATCTTTGTAAAAAGAGTTCCAAAGGAAGAGTGTGGGAGAAATAGATCACTCACAGGGAAGGTACAATCCTAACTATGGGTGTTTCTGCCTTCTGTGTAAGTCATGATCCTGGAGTCCCAGGATTGAGCTCTGTATCAGGCTTCCTGCTCAGTGGGGAGCCCCTTCTCCTTACCCCTCTCCCCACCCCCCCCACTCAAAGTGTCTTTCTCTCTCTCTATAAATAAACATAGTCTTAAAAAAAGAATACCACTTGGCCAAGGAATTATCTTTAAGTCTTTATGATTAGTAGTAGTACTTGGGCAAGCTTTCTCATTTATTTATTTCAAAGATTTTATTTAGAGAGAGTGAACAAGAGAGAACACAAGATGGGGGAGGGTCAGAGGGAGAAGCAGACTCCCTGCTGAGCAGGGGAGCCTGATTCAAGGCTTGATCCTGGGATACCAAGAGCACGACCTGAGCCAAAGGTAGATGCTTTAATGACTAAGCCACCCAGGAACCTCTCTCATTTATTTTTAAAGAATAAAACTATTCGGGGAAGATATTTTACCATAAAGTAACACCAATCAACAATAATTTTAATGTTAGTAGGGGTCATCTGACACAATCAGTAAAACATGATCTAAAAATTTAACATGAATTTAGTAAATATTTGTAGGGATATGACATCACTATTGCATCATTGAATGTAATTGTGAAGATGCCCTTCACCAATTACTTTAAATGGCAATATAATAAGTGTTTACTTTGTGGAAACCATTTATATCTACCCACAGGAAAAAAAAGAGAAAACAATGTTACTGTTATACATACAGATTCTTTTTTTTTTTTAAGATTTAATTATTTATTTGACAGACAGAGATCACAAGTAGGCAGAGAGGCAGGCAGAGATAGAGGAGGAAGCAGGCTCCCTGCTGAGCAGAGAGCCTGATGTAGGGCTCAATCCCAGAACCCTGGGATCACGACCCGAGCTGAAAACAGAGGCTTTAACCCACTGAGCCACCCAGGTGCCCACATATGGATTCTTGAAACATCGCATCTTTATTTCAATTTCGATAAAAGTGAAAACTGTATTCTTATTCTGAAAAATGCTAAGTGAATCATGATTTTTTAAAAGAATTACATTAAAAATTGCATATAAGTCTGAACAAAATTGTTTTTGAAATATGAGATTGGAAAAAGAGACTATTCAAAATTCTTGTTATAAGGTATATACTATTAAATATGCACAGTGACCAAATGACTTAAACAGTACACTAATGTTATGATTCCATCTCTATCACTTAAAGTTCGTATTTTAATGAGACCTGAGATGCATGCATGTTTTGTTTACTGTTGGATATCATGCACATCAGACAGTGTTTGACATATGCTGGGCATTCAAGTATTCATTGAATATATATAGTTGTCTTAAAACTCTCCTTTAATCTCTCACTGGCAAAAAAATAAATTTCCTTATGCTCAGGGTATCATATTCAAGAATACAGAGTAGTATCATATTTTTCTTGAGTTTGAGATATGAGTTTATGAGAGAACAAAAAGGAAAATAGATTTATACTGAGACCTGTTCATGTTGCTATCAATATACTGATTAAGATCTGCTTATGTTACTATCAATAATGATTATTTCTTAATCTTTTAAAATGCTAGTATCATTCTCAAAATACTTAGATCCTCTTACTAGGAAGCATAGTATGAGTTAAACCAATTAAAACTATTGCATAGAACATATGTATTTTATAGGCAAATATTCCAGGAACAGGTAATGTGAGATCTTCAAAATTTATTCTTTCCCTTCTCTGCTATCTTAACAGAGCACAATCGACTTTTCTACCTGTATGAAAGCACTGGCTTAGAAATAAATCTGTGTGATGGGCTAGGTCTATCTGCTTGATCAAGTTGGACAGACTGCCTGCTGACCAGTAAGATTAATGAAGTGAACCACTCCTGGGACAACTTTAGGAAAGAAGAAAATGTTCTGAGCTACAGTTTTCTCAACAGCAATAAAAAAGGAATTGAAGTACTTTAAAGTAAAGACCATTTTAGCTCTAAAATCTCCATAATTCTAAGGTACTTCCCAGAATTCCAGTGTATGTAAAATGAGATTCTTTTTATAATTGGCTAGTTGTGTCTTATACCATCAGCATTTACCTGCCTTCATCTGTTACCCCGATTAAGGATTGGATTGATGAGCAATTTCCACTAAAAGCCAATCATTATATAGCCACCCTTACAAAATGCCCATGGCTTTCCTTCATGGTATACAAGCTATAAGGGTTCCTGACTACCTTATGTTGCTTATGTATTCAGATATCCTCTAGAATCAGTAACTCTGGAGGGGTGGGGGAGAGCAAGGCTGGATTTCCCTGTAGTCACTGAAATGATGGTTTTTCATTTTGAACTGCTTTTAGGATGCATCTTACAATAAGCTTTTATATATTAAATACTTAATTTGCTCCCAAGGAAAGTTCTGTGCATCATGGGGAAACCAAAAACAGAAGGCTCAGTCCTTAGCAGTATGTTCTGGGACTAGAGGTTCTCTCTCTTTTTTTTTTTTTTTTTTTTGGTTCTCTTTCCTTTTTGGAATGTCAGTAACATTAGCTACATGTAGAGAAATAACAGACAACATTGAAGGGAGTAATGTGCTAGGGATTTTAGAGTTAGAATGCGTGAACTGCATTGGAAAATTACATTAACTCCAGGATCTCTACCAACCACCAAATTGCAAAACACTTTCCCAAATAACCAAAAACTAATGCAGCAGTACATGAAGCTGCTTTTTCATTTTTAATCATTTGGGCTGTGTTTTTATACTAGGAATGCCTCCTCATACCTTCTCTGCTTAATAACTTTCAAGACTCAGATCAGGCATCTTTTCCAAACACACACCAGTCCAGATAGGTGACCTCTCCTCTCTGCTGTCATGGCAACGTGTACAGACACATACTGTAGCACTCTTCATTTTCTCTCTAACCACAGATTACAGTTTTTCTTATAAACCTTTGTAGAGTCACAGTCTAGTTGATTGCCCAGTAAATTTATATTGAATCGAACTTTAGAAATCTTAACATTTAGTACAAAATGTAATCAGAATCCCTCATTTAGCACTTAAAATCTATATTGCACTCCATTCTGAATGGCTTCAGCTTTTTTAATACCTACAGAATCTACCTTTAAAAAAAAAAATCACCCAGGGATGAGGAAGTATAATCCCACATAGGGTGCTTGAAGACCTCCCCCCACCTTTTTTTGGAGGAAAATAAAGCCATTTTCTATTTGTGTCATTTCAAATTCAAAGTCTTTTCAATACACCAATTTCAACAGTTGCCTGTTGTTCCATTACTAGTAGTAATATCTATTTCTAGGCTTATCTTCTTTAACATTCTTAAAGGCAGAAAATGTTATGGTTTGTAAACTTATAACCTAACAAGAGCCCAAGTTAAGTATCCATGTTTTTTTTAAAAATTCTGTCTAAATATCTCATGAAACAAGAATGTGAATAGATTCCCCCTACTGTATCCTTCGCTTTTTCATTCATTCACATTTATTATTTGTCTCTTATATGACAACAAGTATGTTAGACACTCAAAGGCAATTATAAACTCAGGAAATGTGATCACTGGCCCTATGGAGCCCATGGTCTACTAGGAAATACACAAAGTTATCCATCATCTATTACATAGGAGGAAGACATGAGCAGGGTCTATAGGAGCATCTAGGAAGGACATTTAATATGCACGGTAGTGTTCTGTACAGTTCTTACTAAGCCTAAAATATTTACTATCAGGTCATTTGTAGGAAAAGCTTGCTAACCCCTAAGCTGGAGGACTGGCTAGGCTAAAGGTCCACCAACATGGTGTCATCCACATATCTGGTAGTTCCTCTGCCTATCAGGTAGGTTGCTTCCCTTTTTTCTTTGTGGCCTCTTATCACTTGGTAGGCTAGATGAGGCTTCTTCAGAACAGGGTAGTCTGAGGAGTTCGATAGTATGAGAACAAAAATTACAAGAAACTTCAAAACTCATAATATCATTTTCCTCACTTCTGTTAGTCAAAGTATGACCCAAGAATGGCCCAGATTCAAGGAATTGGACCAAGAAACTATTATCAGTTAATGGGGGAAGTAGCAATACTGTGTCCACACACCTTTGTGCTATTATACTACACTGTAATGTTGTCTTATAGCATCCCAGAAATTTTCATATGACAGGTTTTATTTTCATTGTCTGACACATTTAAGATTAAAGTGCCTGTATTTGATTGATGTATAATTACATGACTGTATAATTTGTCAAAATTTATCAAACTGTACACTTAAGATGTGTGCATTTGATACCATTAAATTATACCCTCAATAAATTTGTATTTTTCAAAGAAGTAGAGTGGAACACAATGGTACCAGGAAACTAGGAAGGAGTCAGTCATGCTTCTCCAGAGAAATGGAATAGGAGAGTATATAAAAATACATGTGTGTCTGTATTTATGTACTGGTATTACATAAATATTATATACTTACATTGATTATACACATAGAGACTTTTATTTAAAAGAAATTGGATCACAATTATACAGGCTAGTAAGCTTGAAATCTATAAGGCAGGCTGACAGTCTGGAAACACAGGCAAGAATTTGTGCTGCCATCTTGAAGTAACACTGCTTCTTCTGTGGGAAATCTGTTTTTGCCCTGAAAGCCTTCAACTGGATTGCATGAGGCCCACCCACAATATCAAAGGGAATCTTCTTTAAAGTGAACTTATTATAGATGATAACCACATTGACAAAATACCTTCCCAGCAATACCTGGATTAGTATTTGATTAGAATAGTCCAGCCAAGCTAATGTAGCTCATACCATGTGCCTGCAATATATACATACTGATATTTCTATTTCTTAGAAAGCCAAAAAGCATAATTTTGCTACTAATGCTAAAAGCATTACCCCTACTAACAAAAGCCAGTTTTAAATTACTCATTTAAAAACCATTTTTTAAAAAATATTTTATTTATTTATTTGACAGAGCGAGATCACAAGAAAGCAGTGAGACAGACAAAGAGTGAGGGGGAAGCAGGCTCCCCACCGAGCAGAGAGCCTGATGCTGGGCTCGATCTCAGGACCCTGGGATCATGACCTGAGCCAAAGGCAGAGGCTTTAATGCATTGAGACACCCAGGCGCCCCTAAAAACAATTCTTATCCCACTTACAATTCTATGCGAGATACAGATAACTTTCAACAAATTAGTAATAAAAATATCTTTCCTTTTCTATCAGTTTATATCCTGCATAATCACAGAATCTTAGAAGAAGTCCAATTTCTATTTCTGTGAGTTACTATTCAATGAAAACACCTGCTGGATCAACTAGACAGACAAACCCTAAGGTTATAGAAGATTTAAATAACACCCCAATCAACCTGACCTAATTGCTTTGCATATAACCTTACACCACCAGCAGAATACATATTGCAAATTATTTTAAAACATACATTGAATATTCTCCAGGGTAGACCATAGGCTAGGCCATAAAACAAATCACATTTTTAAGAGGATTTAAATTACACAAAGAATATTCTGACTATGGTGGAATAAAATGGCAAACAACAAAAGAAATTTGGGAAATGCTTAAAATCTACATTTGTAAATTACTAACCGATCAAAGAAGAAATCACAAGGAAATTTTTAAAACATCAAACTAAATATTAAAAAATCTGGAGAGAAACATTAGTATTTATGTGATATAGTTGTGTATTTAGATGAAACTTTGTAAATTTAAACATTTATATTAGAAAGGAAGCTCTGTAGTCAATAACTTAGACCTAAGAAACTAAAGAAAGAGAAAAAATATCAAAGTCAAGATGAGCAGAACAAACTAAAGATCAGAACAGAAATCACTAATGTAGAAAACAGAAAACAAAACAAATCACTGAAACCCAAATTAAGTTCTTTGAAAAGCAAAATAACATTTTACCTTAACTGACCAAGAAAGAGAAGACACAAATTACCAAAATTAGGAATAAAAAAACAAAAGGGTCTATCACTACAGAACACAGAATTAAAAGGATCATAAGGGAACACTGTGAAAAGCTTTATATCAATACACTGGACAGTTTAGATGAAAAAGAGAAATTTCTAGAAAAACGCAAATGACTAGAGCTGACCCAAGAAGAAATAGAATATCTGAATTCGCCTATATATTAAAGAAATTGGTAATGAAAAATCTTCCCACAAACAAAAATCAAAGCTCAGATGACTTTACTAGTGAATTTTATCAAACATTTAAATATGTATATGTGTATGTATAAACATACATACACGAACACATATTCCAATTCAAAGCAAAATTTTGAATAGAAGTGTGAACACTTCCCCAAATTATTAAGCTAAGATGACCTTGATATCAAAGCCAGACTTCACAAGAAAGGAGAGCAATGGTAACAATACAGTATCATTTGCTGATTCTGTGGGGGAGGATAACGATAACTGATCTTTTTTTTTTTTTTTTTTAAAGATTTTTTTTTTTTTTTTGACAGGGAGAGATCACAAGCAGACCGAGAGGCAGGCAGAGAGAGAGAGAGGGAAGCAGGCTCCCCGCTGAGCAGAGAGCCCGATGTGGGACTCGATCCCAGGACCCTGAGATCATGACCTGAGCCGAAGGCAGCGGCTTAACCACTGAGCCACCCAGGCGCCCTGATAACTGATCTTTTAACATTAGTTAGCAATATCTGTTCTCCTAAAGAGATGGGAGTAACTTTCACTTGGTTACATTTATAGATAAAATAGAACCAAACCATTTAATTTTTTTTAAGATTTTATTTATTTATTTGACAGACAGAGATCACAAGTAGGCAGAGAGGCAGGCAGAGAGAGAGGAGACGTGTAGCAGACTCCCTCCTAAGCAGAGAGCACAATGTAGGGCTCAATCCCAGGACCCTGAGATCATGACCTGGACTGAAGGCAGAGGCTTAACCCACTGAGCCACCCAGGTGCCCCAAAATAGAACTAATTTTTGAGGGCTTGTTCTATACTAAGCACTGTGCCAAGGATTGGGAAATCAGAGGCAAGTGACATTGCTCATTGTCTTGTAGAAGAGGACAGAAATGTAAACAAGTAGCTGTTTTTTATGTTCAAATGCTCTACAGTAATGATATCAAATGCAGCATTCTAAAAAAGAAAAGTTTCAATCTCAATGTCATTAAGAATTACTTCAAACAACAACAAATGCTTGAAGAGCTTTGAAAAATCTTGGAGGACACTCATTTTTTTATGGTCAGGAATTTGGACTTCAGTCAGAAGATGTTTCTGAAAGTGTGGGAAAATGATGTGGGCTACTAGATAAAGATGAGACTTCTAAGCCTGATTATACAAATACATTATGAGAATCTTTGTGTTGCACACTACGAATTTTTAACAAGTGATTTTCTGAAGCTTGGGAGTGCTTTATTTGGTAACAAAGGGTTTTAACATGTTTTATGGCAACATGAAATAATTCTTATATCTCACTTTAGACTCTGCAATGTCACCTCCTCTACCCAACTGCTATCTTCTTGGCTGTCCTTAACTTCTTACCCTCCTGGGCTCTGCAAGCACCAACTCAGTCTCAGTAACCTTGATTAAATGCCTACATCTTCCACCAAATCAACTGACCTTCCACTATCTTGGTCTCAATTCCTATGAATCACAGTTTTACCAAATGGGTTGATAAAACATGCTCCCAAAGTCCATTACATCTGTGCCATTCAGTCTTAACCTGGACCTTGATCTTTTTGGCAGGCACACCTTGACTCTGGTTTGCTACCCAAACCTACTAACTTCATGTGTGTGTGTGTGTGTATCTTCATTTAATTATTATTATTTTTTTTACTAACTTCATTTTTATCCCCTTTTGAAGGCCCGCAACCAGGTATGTTTTCAGTAGATACCTTCCTCTGTTACTAATGATATTATTCCTCTAATAATTTTACATAAGCAAACATTCAAGTTAAAAATAGTTTATATGGCTAAGGCATGGAAAATATTTCACAGTAATATATAACAATTATCAGGAAATGTTATCTATGTTGGAAGGAAGGTCAAAGACAAGACTTTTTGTAGGTGTATCTGATTGGAAAGAGTTTTTTCCATCCAAGAAAAACCACTGTTATTCAATGGAGAGGGACAGATTTCAGGGATGCAAGCATTCAGAACAAAGAGAGAGAGCAAACTGTGATAAAACCCTCAAGAGATAGAAGACCTCAGAGGAATGGAACAGCCATTACAAAAGCAAATGTTCCCAAGTTCCAGAACTAAATTGAAATTTACAGTAGATATTAATCAGAGGAGAAAGCAATGCACACACTTAATGAGGCTGCTATGTTATCAACATAAACTTTGAAATAATACATTGTATGTTAAACACACACACACACACACACACACCCAAAAACTTTGAACATGACGGACAAAGAACTGAAAGGTCTCTGCAGTCAAGATGAAGGCAACCATTCAAACACAGACATCCTGGGACTTGGAACAGATGGGACTTAGAGACTCACTGAATGACTAACAGCCAGAAGGAGAAAAATAGGAGCAGACCAGAGATAGTTCCCTAAGGTTTCCACCCAATTCTTTCTTGAAAATGTACTGGAGATTTAACTTCAGAACAATACTATATGTTGGGGAAGTATGTCGTATATAATTTATAATCATGCTTACTTGAACTGCTAGATGAACTCTACATCCTATACATTTCCCCCTAAATTTTAGTTACTCAAAGTCCTCTTAATGTCTCTCTAGAAAGTCTTGACTCAAGATATTAACAGTGCATTTCATAATTTTATTGACTTAAAAGCAGTAAGACTCTGGTCATCAGGATTAGGAAGCCAGATAAATAGTCCACATTACAGAGTGCTGTTTTAGAGAGGTTCAATATTTTTTAAATTTTTTTATTTTTTATAAACATATATTTTTATCCCCAGGGGTACAGGTCTGTGAATCACCAGGTTTACACACTTCACAGCACTCACCAAAGCACACACCCTCCCCAATGTCCATAATCCCACCCCCTTGAGAGGTTCAATTTTGATGTGAGTCTCATACTGCCTTAAATTCATCTCAACTACAAACACAAGAAAACAAAGCTCATTGACTTGAGTTCATGCATAGACTCTCACCATGACTGCAACATATCTGTACAAGGCATTAACACCCTGGGCACTGGGGGGGGGGGGTGTTATCTGGACTTTCTAAGAAACTGAGTATCTGGCCCAGTAGAGTCTGGGTATGGGAGAAGCTAAGGCTCCTTCCAGGTGGGCTACAGAGGAGAATAAATTCTTATTCTCATTCCTGGGAAAGCTGAACTAGATAGAGGTATTGGAAAAGTGGGTCTCAAATTTTATCCCTCAATCTCACTTACAAGGCTTGTCAAAACAAATTATGGGCCCCACTTCAGAGTTTTTGATTCCATAGTTCTGGCATGGGGGATGTTGCAAGCTCTCAGGAGATGCTGATGCTGCTTATCCAGACACCACACATAGAGAATCATTGTGTGAGGAGTGAGGTGACAACAGCCTAGATCCATGAATTAGGCAGGACTGAGTGAATGTGGGGGACACAAGAAACAGGTCCAGTATAAACGTGTTTCATTCATTCCTGTTCATCCTCCAGTTCATTTCCCTTAGACTAGGGTATCCTATTCAGTGTAATCTGAATAAAAGCAAATGAGACTATCCTTTCATCTACCACACATTTATTGAGTATCTACTGTGTGGCAGTTATGGCAGTTACTGAGCTATGCACGAGGCACTCAGAAATGAAATATGGTCTTTGCTCTTGTAAAAAGCCTTCTATTTTGAGATGTTTAAAACAATGATTCTTCTATCTCCATAAGTCATGTTGCCTCTGGCTTCTCATTTAATGGCCTTTCATTTCTGAGGGAAGTCAGAGGCTGCCTAGAGTAAAGAAATCATTGCTTAGCTTTAAACCTAAAAATATATAAATTTTCTTGAGTCTATAGCAGGATAAGAGTCCGGAATGTCCAGGCTCTATTTAGAGACAAAATACCTTATAAATTCCCAAGCCTGACTCACTTATCAAGAGGAAAGCTTGGAAATCTGAGCAGAGAATTTTATCTTACAGAAGAGAAAGAACTTGATGGAGACACAGCTCTAGTCACAGAAGGAAAATTACAAAGTTCTCTGGCCTTAGAAAGAAAAGTACAACTTCAGAAATAAATTTTGATGAGATATAACCAGGGTAAGATTGTTTCTCCTCTGGAACTCAATGTTCTAATGCCCTGAACAAAGGCCCAAGGGGCAACAGATCCTTCATGGTAAAAACTTCAGGGTAATAGAAGCTCAACAGCAAAAATCCCACATAGCTTCAAGAAGAATCTAAGCACAGCTATGTTGGTGTTCTTCTTCCACTTCATCATGTCTAACAATTTGTGCAAACACTATATAATGCTGTTCATGAGTAAGGGGGCAGGTATCCTAGATTATGGCCTAGAAATACAGCTTCCCTATGCTTGCTCAAAATGCATGCTAAAGATTCAGAAGGCCACACATGATTATAGGAAAGACAGAAGAAGCAAGTGAAGATTTAAAAATCAATGTACCTACTGAATGATCACAGTAATACAGACCAAGGACCTCCTACAATCCAGGCCGAGTACCGGACAGTTCAAGATCAGAAGTGAGATGAAACATCTGAGTCACAGAGGGCAGTAGCACCTGATTAGGCTGAGGCAAGGAGCCAAGCAGCAGGGAGAGATACTTAGGTTCTCCATGATTGCTGCTGGGGAATTTTAAGCCATGCTTTAATTCAGCCATAAACTTCTCACCTGAAGACACAGCAAGCACAGACAGCAACACCCAATAAATAACTCCGCTTAAACAAGCTATATCTCAACGAAGGCCATTTATAGTATCCACACAGGGACTCACAGCCCCTACAATCAATTATGTAAGGTTGGGTAAAATTTCTCTAGGAAAAAGGAAAGAAAGAGGAAAAAGTCTTACAAGACTGCGATGTTACTCAAAAAGAGAAAAAAATGGAGTTTACCAAATGGAAACTCCTAAGCTAGGAGAAGCAGTTTACCCAAAAGATATTATTATAAATTGAAAAACAATAATTCACCTCTAATAAAAAAGCTGAAAATGTATCATTGTTTTTGCTTTGGTGGTTTTTGCTGCTTTATTTCTTGCTTACAAGCAGGGTTGGGGATTCCAGAAAAAAAAAAATAGATACAGAGTATTTAAACACAGAGATCTGTTTTATTATGAAGGAGGGAGTGATTCTCAAGTTGCTAGGAATAAACTGCAAATCCACCACAGTCAAAAATTTCTAATATATTTGGCTCAAGTCTATACACAGAGTTACAATAAAAAAATCACTATTTTAGGGGGGATCTCAGGCTCCAGATGAGACTGAGACCTCTAGGTAAAGCTGAACAAGGACATGGGACTCAGATTTGAGAACCAAAAAATAAAACAAAACAAAACAGAAACAAATAAAAGTCTGAGGGAGAAAAAGAAGTTGATTTACACAAAAAGCTAAATAGGTGGGTTAGATGATACAGGCATACAAGGCAATATATTAACAGTAACTTGAAACACCATTATCAGCTATGGGAATACTGTGGATGTCCTGCCCTAGAGTAGGTATCCGTTAAATATATCTTAAATAAATCACTAATAGGAAGTCTAGTGGGGAATTGCTACCTGAATTGTGGAACATAAACTTTTTTTTTTATAGACTAAATGTAAGTTCATGAAAAACTTGAGAGGGAGATAATAGACATGATTAGCCATTGGAGCCACCCTCTCTCACCCACATCCACTTTTCCACAGGGGAGCCAGCTTGGTAAAAGTGTGAGAGAGAGCACTACTAATGCAAGATAGGTTCCCACAAGCACTCCTTTTGGGGTTGTATTTTTCCTTATTAGTTTAGTGCTGAATCTGGACCAGGACTCAAGTAACTCCTAGTAATGCATTCAGGTTCTGTTGCGGAACATGGACTGGATTCTGGTGGAAGAACCAAGCAGCACGCAGAGACTTTGAAGGATCGGAGGTTTATTTAACACAGGTAGGCTCAGATGAGGTAATTCTCCAAAGGTCTGAGCCCAGAGCACAATCAGGGAGGGGGATTTATATCCTTCAACTTCCGCACACTTGGTACTTTTGGCGCGCACAGGAGATGGGGCAGGAACGAAGAACCCGGAAGGGCTTTGAGACAGGGGCTGGAATTCCCTTGCTGGTTTGGTCAGCCGTTTTAGAGTACAGTTTTTACCACCGCATTCCTGGAGCAGTCACTCCGACAGAGTCTCTGTCTGTCTCTGCTAGCACAGCTAGAGCAGTAGAGAGAATGATGAATCCCCAGAGAAGGAAGGGGATTCCAAAAGCCGCTGGATTAGGACTACTCTCACTTTGAAGATATCTTCCTGCTTTCAGCACTGGCTGCTACCATGTATATAACTGAAAGAGAGGCAGAGCTACCTCTAGGTCCCCAAGCTGGCAAGTAAATTTCCTGTGTCAGTCACTGGATGGTGAAGGATAGCTTTATGAAATTTCAAGCAACTAGAAATGACTTCCTTAGAGGCCTTCTACTGCTCTTATTGGCCAAAGGAATTCCGAGAGAGATTAAAAAAAAAGGGGGGGGGGACTATAGTTGGGAGTGAGGTTTTTCCTGCTCAACTTTCCTACATCCCTCCTCTCTCATTGTATCTCAAGAAACCCACTGAAAAATAACAGTAACTCCATTGGGTTATCCCACGATGAGGGGGAGAAAAGTCTACTGGGCTTGATCTACTTGATTTCGGATTTGATTTAACAGCCTGTTCATTCTTAGATTTTTATATTCCACATGTATTCCATGACTCCTCCCACAACATATGTGAAAGTTCACAAAGACCCACATTAGCACCAACCATATTAATCATGTATGAAAAAAATGTGTGCACTTTTAAAGCCTTCATAGGTTTTGGCCAAAAAAAAAAAAAAAAAAAGTGTTTAAGTCTGAGGTAAGTAATTCTAGGGAAATAAAAGTTTGTAATTAAAGGGACTGATTTCGAATTGGAGCTGCTCTGAGGAAGAGAGCTCGGAATGTCTGGGAACATTGAAGAATTGAGTAGCCTGCCCAGCTCAGACTTTCAAGTAGAACTGACTGGGTGTTAAGGAGGCAATTAGAGCTTTACTTCTGATAAGCAGCTGAGAAAAGGCTGAAGGCAATGATAAGCATCCAGGAGCTACAAAAATTGGCCAAAAACAATACTGTCAGCGGGGAGAGTTCAGCATTTACATAGGCACCACTGAAGGGTTCAGCGAGGTGAAAAGTTTAATAGACCAGAACCCAGTAGTCCAGGTTCTCTTCCAGCCTCTTGCACCCACACTTTGGGTGACTCATTGGAGACTGTACAGCTTCTGCCTCAGTTTCTATACCTGCAAAATGAGGAAACTGAACCACACAGTCCTTGAGGCCTCAAGGTTCATCACACTCAGAAACCGTAGAACCTGACTAGTACACGTACCATCTTTCACCCCAGGTACAGTCTCACTTTGAAGTTTATGGTACCCTGAGTTGTCATTAGAGATTTAATTAATACCATCATTTTTGAGTAGAATTATATTTTGGTAAAAACAAATGCCTTGTTGATTTTTTCCAATCTCAGTTATCAAAAACCAAAAACAAATTAAGAGCTGCTAATTCCTTGTTTCCACCATCTGGGTTTTCTGGAACAAAGCCAATTTTATGTCTTATGTTGAACTGCCCATTCCCACCATGATTTGAAATTTCCAGCATTTTATCACCTAAATGGTATCTCCTTGAATCTCATTTACTACTCAAGGTGGCACAACATTACCATCAGGTCTTTTAAGCTGCCTTGGAAAATGTATTCATGGTACCTACACTGAAATACAGGTTCTGTCCATAGGGGCAACAATAATTAACTCTCACAGTAGTAATAATTTATTCCCAAAGTAATGTAGAAAATGTTAGTACTAGGATTATGTCTATTCATGGCTAAATAAAATATGTGTCCAGAATGTTCTTATGAACCCTTCAATTTATAGGCCCTAGGCAATGTAATATTTAATATTTTAATATTAAATATTTTTAATATACTTATTATTAAAGATTATTAAATATCTTTAATATTTTCTTCTTCAGTACTTGGGATCAAATCCCCTGTCTTGTTAACTTGTTGGACCCCAGCCCTTCTCCTTGCTGTGTAGTTTAGGTTTTCATAGGGAGGAGCACATCTGGCAGATAAGCCCAGCCATGAACTGGCTCACCAGTGCTCTTGTCATCCATCACTTGCAGTGTCTCCAGTGGTGTGCTCACTACGATGTAGTTGGTGCCATCACGGACCACTGCAATCCTGTAGCTCCACCCCACTGAGGAGAGTGGCAGCACTGAGTTTGTGATACCTCTTACAGTGTTTGTATTTTCTGCAGCTTGCTGATAGACAGCATCATTGACTCTGAATTTCCACTGCCCCCTTCTACAGGGGAAAGGTTAATGCCCTTCTTCTGGCCTGCTCTTAGAAGGTATACCACAGCCGACCTGGGTGGCTCAGATCTATAGGTTTTTTTCACGCAGTCTGTATTAGTTTTCCAGGACTGCAATAACAAGTTACCACAAATACTCTGGCTTACAGGAGTAGAAAATTTTTCCCTCATAGTTCTAGAGGTCAGAAATCCAGGATCAAGGAAACAGCAGGGTCATGCTTCCTCCCAAGCCTCAGGGAAGAATCCTTCCTGCCGCTTTTAGCTGCTGGAGGCTGCAAGGGATCCTTGGCTTATGGCTACCTCACTCCAATCTCCACCTTCACCTTCTTCTGGTCTCTCCTCTGTGTATTACTTATGAAAACACTTACTATCCACTGGAATAATCCAGCATGATCTCATCTCAATCACCTTAATTACACCTGCAAAAACCCTTTTTCCAAATAAGGTCAAATTCCGTTTCTAGGACACGATGGACATATAAGGAGTGGGAGGTGGGAAGACGATCATTCAACCACTATAAATATCTAGTGGTGTGAGAGGGTTTCCTATCTCTCTTCCTTGTAGAGCAGGCAGTCATGTAGACCATAGAGCAGGTCCACTTAGAACCTCTGCTCCTTCTTCATCTATAGATCCTGAAGCTCAGTGTAAGCCTCCACGCCAAATTTCCTTCTTACCAATGGGTATGCTTTGCTAAGGTGTTGTCTGTCCCTGCAATAGGATTTCTACCTCTCTTCAAAGATCTGTTAAGAAAGTCTTTATTTGACTGAACTCTAAAGGAAGGTACATTTCAAATTCTTTCTCATAAACTTCCAGACACTAGAAAGCCAGAAAATGTAAGTATATGCTAATATATATGTAAATGTTTTATAAATATATATTTATGTGTATATATTTTAATATTAATATTTTATTATATATTATATATAAAATATGTTAAAGTATATTAATAGTTTATATTTTATTGTAGTAAATATATTTATTTACTATAAATTATAAACTTATTAAATTATAATTATATACTTATATAATTATAAAATTATAAATTATAATTATAAAATTATAAACTTATAAAAATTTATTGTAATAAATATTTTAAATGTATTTATATGTTTATATAAATATATATAATATCTGTGTGTGTGTGTGTGTGTGTGTGTGTATATAGTCTAATTTATAAAACATTCCTACCAGAGCTCATACTGGCTTGTCCAAGTCTGTGCTCCAGCCCATTCATGATGTCCTGTTACCTGTACAATTCACACATTTTAGAAACTCAATAGGAAGCGGACAAGAGTCATGCTGACTTTCTTTAGAGGTCAAATAATAAGACAAATCTCAAAATATCTTCTGAACCTCTGGCTCTCAAGATATAGAACTGTGATAATTGATGTAGGGGACACCATCTCAAGTCTTTTGTTGAAGCTGGTTGCTGGTAATGATTTTATGTTATCAGTTTTTATAATTTCTTTTGAGACCAGGATGGGAAAAAACGTAGTTCCATACCTAATCTCTGATGCCCTTCAACCCAACCATCAACTGCATCTCTCTTCTCTTCCTGTTTTCACTCATACATTAAAAAGGAAGTTTGGGTTTGCACATGATGATCAAGGACCAGTAAATGGAACCACAGTACTGAGTGGTATACCCTTGGCTCAGAGGAGTTTATACATATTGGGGAGGACAGTTAAGTAGGGGTTGATATTGTCACCTGTCGTGCAATTTTCCAACTTGAGCTACAGTTGATTTTTTACTTAGGATACTCAGAGCCATGGAAGCACAGGGTCAGCCTGGGTCTGAAGGAAATAGACCTTCTGACATGGGCTTCAGCTAGTAGAATTAATATACATTTAGAGCACACCCTCATTTCAGCACCAACAATTGAAGTAGAGGTTCTGCAGAAGCAATACCACTGGCCTTCGCTTAACCAGCTCTAACCTATCTCCCTATATACAATTTATCCAGTGATTCACTAGAGCTGGCTCACAACAGCTCATAAATTTTCAGGAAATTTGTGAGCCAGTTAAATATGCTATATTAAAATAAATTTATATCAGTTTGCAATTAAATTATATTAAAAACAAAGTTAATAAACACTCAAAACTCATTACTTCCTAAAGATTTCATTACAGCTTACGAATTCACCAGTGTTAAGACAGCATCTCTAAAGGCCCAGAATTTATTTGCTCTGTCCACTATGGGTTTCACACCATCTGACACAGAGACACAGAAATCAATTCCCACATTTTTCAAAGACAGTCTTAGAAATTCATGGACAAATGGATCTGCAACACACATAGATCTCATCTGTAATTTTCTCCTTCAAAGTACTGCTGGAATTTTCTCTGTCCTAATATCCCAACTGATAGTCTTTTGGAAACACAAAGAAGGCAAAGCAAAGAACCAGTGGGGTGGGGGAAGGGCGTGGAACAGAAAACCTTGCCTGTACTGCTCACGTTATGCTTCTTCAGCCCTTCTTAAAAGCTTCACCCAATTTGTTAAGCAGGCAGCACCTCTTCTAATTTTCACTTGGCAAGAAAAAAACTTAGAAGCCTTATTCCTAATAAATTAGGTTAGATGTCATTTTAAATATTTCTAATGCGATACATGTCCACCTGAGGAAAGTCAACCTAGATCTCTGGAACCCTTTTAAGAGTAGTCTACTTACATTCCACCATTGCAAGATAGAACAGTCCACTACCTGGGATCCTTACTAGGTAGCAGACAGAAGCACTTAGGGTCATATTTCTTATTACACTTATGTTGGCCTAAGTACTTATGTACTTAGGTTGTTATCAAGCTAAACTGTAGGAGATCTTAAATTTCTAGTAGAAATGATGCCATTGGTGCCAGTCCAAACCCCTCACCCAGATCTCCCTTGTTGACCAAGTCATGACTATGATACTTGGCAATGTGTCCCTATCTTCCACTCAGAGGTAAATCCTTATTCATCCAAATCTAGGATGGTAATGCCATTCCTCTTGCTAGTGATTGGTTAAGAGCTATGTATAAATTCATGTATGTGTGGTAAATAGTGGTCTGCTAGGGACACTGAGCAAAGTTTTCCCCATGCTTCAAAAAAAAAAAAAAAAAAAAAAAAGTACATACACACACACACACACAAAGTACACCAGAAAAGATGATCTCTTTCTTTTCACTGGACTCTCTTACTGCTTGAGGTAAGTTGTACTGAAGTAGCTATTGTGTAAGAGTAATAGAAGGCAGGAGTGTGAGGTTGTTAAATTGATTATCTGAATTGCTTAATTCTGCAGCCCTGAAGCTGCCCTATCCCAGGATTTCTTTTTTTTTTTTTTAAGATTTTATTTATTTATTTAACAAATATATATATATATTTATATATATATTTAACAAATATATATATATTGAGAGAGAGAGAGAGATCACAAGTAGCTAGAGAGGCAGACAGAGAGGGAGGGGGAAGCAGTCTCCCTGCTGAGCAGAGAGCCCAATGCAAGGCTCGATTCCAGGACCCTGAGATCATGACCTGAGCCAAAGGTAGAGGCTTAACCCACTGAGCCACCCTGCCAGGATTTCTTTCTATTCAAAATAAACCTCTTTATTGTTCAGGACAGTTCTTAATGTGTTATCCCCACATTATAAACATCAGCATCACCTGGAAGCTTTTAAAAATTTGAAACTGTAGGCACTACTTCCAACTTCCAGAATCACAGCCTAGGAGGGAAGCAGCCCAGGTATCTATTATATAACAGGCCCTCTAAATGATTCTGACCTCTTCTCCAGTTTGAGAACTGGTTTAACCTATTTAATAATACATGATCAGAGGGTTTAAATTTTGATAGATAGTAAATACCTAGATTGTTTTCAATAGAAAGTGTTATCATATACACATCTAGTGAACTATAGGAACTAGTCCCTAAATGTCAGCTAATTAATGTTTGGGGACTGTGGGCAAATCACTTGACATCTTTTTGTCTCAGCTGTATTTATTATAAAATGAGGTGATGGCACCTCACCATATATGTACACCAGCTGTTAGTGTTTCTTGCTAGAGATAAGTAATATATATACCAATTATCTCACTTGATGCTTTTATTACTTCTCCCTTGGATGGGCACTAAAATTGTCTTATTACATCTACTATGACTATCTAAACAACCAATTATATGGCGGGTGATAATTACTAAATAGTCTGCCCTCTTATAATAAGCAAGGTGAAGTGGAAAACTCACATTCATTTTCTAAGAAATTTTAAGGCCAAAGACTGGAGAAAATAATGTAACCCCCCTCCTAATTAAAAATCGGAACTTAAAAAGATAGGCTTTGGGGTGGCTGGGTGGCTCAATCAGTAAGGTTTAACTCGGTTTCTGCTTAGGTCATGACCTCATGGGCTGTGGGATTGAGTCCCACATCAGCCTCAGCTCCAGCTGGGCTCTAGCTCCACACTTACTGGGGACTCTGTTCAAAGATTCTCTCCCTCTGCATTTCCCCAATTTGTGTTCTCATTCTCTTTCTAAAAATATATAAATCTTCAGAAAAAAAAAAGATAGGCCTTCAGAATACAAGAAATATGTGAAGCTATAGAAAGTGGCATTATACTTGACCACACAGAGTATATTAAGATAATATGGCACTCCTTCCCTTTGATTTTAAACAGGCCAACACCCTGCAAGGCATGTTAGTAAAGCAGGTATGTGCACAGAGTAAAACAAGGTAACACTGATATAACCTGAATATTAATTGAGCTTTTTCCCTTTGATGATTTTCAATTATATTCAGCCATATAGTGAACCAATAACCAAAAAATAATTACCCAGAATAACAAGGACCTAGCATCAAGTAATCAATAAATGAGGAAATACACAGAGATTCAACCCCTGATTGGTAATTTGGGGTCCACCAAGATGAAGGTGTCATGTAGCTTTCAATAGGGCTGTGCTCAGCTCCAACAAAACATAACTTTTGCTGTAACCATTTTTTATCCTATTTATACTTATATAATGATGACATTGCTCTCCAATAGGCCTCTTACATTGCAAGATCTATTTTTTTCTTCCAGACTGTCTCTCCTACTCAACATGATTTCTAAGTTCAGCTTAATAACACACTCATCTTCACTGGGTCAGGGGAGAAGCAGTGTAGGGTTTATGAACACTGGCTCTGGAGGTAGGCTGCCAGGGTTCCCCACCTCAAAGAGTAATGCAAGTTAATATATGTAGAACAGTACCTGGCACAAAGTAAGTGCTCAGCTGATGTTAATTCTTAACATTATTTGGGAGTGGTTTCAATTTCTCTCTCCCCAGAAGGGCTTTCTCAAATTAAAATTAATCTGAAGCTAAAAACCTATTCCTCAGGAATTCTGAGAAGCACCATTGGGAACATGGCTACCCTTTACCCCACCATCAACTCTCACAATTACACACACATACATACCTCCTTACTCCCTTATGAATCATTATTAGATTGAGACACTATCATTGTTCAGAGTGTTTTCTGTCACAGAAGAGATAACAAATTAAGTTTTAGTCTTCTTCAAGATGTCATTTTGCTTTATTTATCTTTATTTTCAGCACCTAGAATGTTCAATAAGTAAAAAAATTACTGTATGAATGAGTGAAACAAAGTCTGTTTAGCTACTAGCCCACAGTTTGGCCTTTGGGTCATTCCAGTGGTTTTGTTTTTGTTTTGTTTTGGTACAGAAATGCTTTAGTTTTTTTTTTTTTTTTTCCTTTTGTAGTTCTTCTTTGGGGTATAATTGTAAAAATAGTGTCAACAAGGCAAGTGGTGTCATCTTTATGATTCTTACTTCACATTGCCAAGTTGCTATTTACAACTACTGCATCCCTTTATAATACCTCCAGTAATACACAGGTTTACCTGTTTGTTGTATTGGCGATGGATTGATTTTTATCATTATAGTAATTTAAAAGATGCACTGTGGTGATGATTACCAAGTTTGGCAGTAGAATTTCTAAGTGGACTTCTGGGACTACCAGATAGATTTCTTGCCCTCAGAATTTGTTAGGCAAATTCAAGGCCTTTTGTTGTAGACTTAGCTGATTTACAGCCATTAGAAACTTGAATTTCTTTCATTGCTAATAAGCCTAGACATTTATCAAGGATGTCCATATATCCACACAAAATACATGAACAATCAATTGCAAAGATATACATTAATTACACTGAAGTGGAGCATGAGACATAAGTAGACATTTGCTTCCGAAGGCTGCCATAACAAATTACTACAAACTAGCTGATAAAAGCAATTTATTCTCACACAGTTCTGGATATGAAAAATCTAGAAATCAAGTTGTCAGTAGGACCCTGTTGTTTTATCAGCACACTAAGATACACTATTAGCCACAATGGTACTCTGATCGTTAACTGTGTTTCTTCAGTTGTCATTAAAGCCTTTTGTTTTAAACCTGAAGTTTCAATTTGTTAGCTCATTTATCATCTTTCCTTCTTACTAGATGAAAAGCAGTTCTACTAAGTGCCCATAATATGCTGGGAGGGTCAACCCTATATATCTTCAACTCCACTGTCAGACTGTACCAAGGATAGCTAAATGGATGCCACAACCAATCACTGTATTAAAACCACTGCTTCAGATAGAAGCTTAGCTTTCCAACTGCTGCTTCTGAGACTATGGATTCTTACCGGAAAATAGACGATTAGTGTCAGTGATCCCAATCAAGTTGGGCACATTTCAGAACTTCTCATTTATCAAAGTTAACACTGAGGAGTAATGTGCATTCACTTATTAAAAGGGTATTAGCATATATTCAAGTTAATGAAATAAAAACAACGAACAAGAGAGGTAGGACTCCCAAAATGGCATAACAAGGAGCTCAGACCCTCCCCAGTAAAACAAAAATTTAACCAGTAAAATTTATTTTTAAAAATCATTTGAGGGGCACCTGGGCGGCTCAGTGGGTTAAAGCCTCTGCCTTCATTCAGTTCAGGTCAAGATGCCGGGATCCTGGGATCGAGCCCCGCATCAGGCTCCCTGCTCAGCAGGGGAACCTCCTTCCCCCTCTCTCTCTGCCTACCTCTCTGCCTACTTGTGATCTCTGTCAAATAAATAAATAAATAATCTTTTAAAAAAAAAAATCATTTGAAGTCTCTAGAAATTGTCCTAAGAACATATCAAATGGAGGGGTGCCTAGGTGGCTCAGTCAGTTGGGCTTCCAACTCTTGGTTTTGTCTCAGGCCATGATCTTACGGGTCATGAGATCAAACCCTGGGTCAGGTCCATGCTCAGAAGAGAGTCTGCTTGAAGATTCTCCCTCTGTCCCTCCTCCCCACACATGCATACACTCTCTAAAATAAATCTTAAAAAAAAAAATACAACTAACGGAGAAATGTTGATTTATGACAATCTGGAAGAATAATCAAAGCCTGGTGCATTTCTGCCAAGACTCACTTGCTTATATATCATCACAATACAGCTCTGTGCTCTAAATTTCCCTCTCTGTCAGCATTCTTTTTTTTTTTTTTTTAAGATTTTATTTATTTATTTGATGGACAGAGATCACAAGCAGGCAGAGAGGCGGGGGGGGGGGGGGGGGTGCGGAGGAGCAGGCTCCCCGCAGAGTAGAGAGCCCAATGCGGGGGTTTGATCCCAGACCCTGGGTTCATGACCTGAGCCAAAGGCAGAGGCTTTAACCCACTGAGCCACCCAGGCGCTCCTCTGACAGCATTCTAAGCCAAGCAAGTACAACCAAGAGGATGGTGAATTTGTTCAGCCAAATCCCACAAATGAATGACCAAGCAAACCTATGACCAGGCAAACAAAATAGTAACTCCTGAGGTAATCAGTATCAAGAATTGCTACAGTATTTAAAATGTTTTCAACCAAACATTTTACCGTTTTCAACCAAAAATTCTGAGACATAAAGTAACAGAAAAGTGGGACCCGTAGCTGGAGGGGGGCTGCAGTGGGGAGGAGGAGGAAAGAACAGACAATAAGAACTGCCTTTGAAGAGGTCTAGATGGTGGGTCGAGAAGCTAAAGACTACAAAGCAGACATAAAAAAGATGTTTAACAAACTAAATGAAGCTACGCTTTAAAAAAAAGTTATCACAGCAAGGTCCTTTCAAATAGAGATCAATAAAAAGTTATTTAAAAGAACCAAATGGAAGAAATGGAAAAGTACAAAACCAAAATTAAAAATCCACTGAAGGGGCTCCACAGTGCATATAAGTTGGCAGAAGAAAGAATCAGCAAACTTGTAAATCACTATAGATTATATGATCTGAGGAACAAAGAGAAGATGAGTATAAAGAAAAAAAACATCTCAAAGAAATATGGGATATGGGGCACCTGGGTGGCTCAGTCATTAAGCATCTGCCTTTGGCTCAGGTCATGATCCCAGGGTCCTGGAATCGAGCCCCACATCGGGCTTCCTGCTCCATGGGAAAACTGCTTCTCCCTCTCCCAATTCCCCTGCTTGTGCTCCCCCTCTCACTGTGTCTCTGTCAAATAAATAAAATCTTAAAAAAAAAAAAAGAAATATGGGACATCATGCATATAAGCCATGTATATAATGGATAAGAGAGAAGGGGAAAAAATTATTGCAACTACTAATGGCTGGAATCTTCCAAAATATGATTTTAAAAAACCCACTAATCTGTATTTAGTAGGCTACCAGTAGATGTTTAAACTATCTGGGGTTCCTTAGAAAACACCCCCCCCCCCACACACACACACAATTATTTTAAGCCTGCTGCTAACCCTTGCCTCTTTGACTCCCTCCAGCATCTGCACTCCTGAACTCATCCCTTCAATCTCACCAAGCCAGAGTGCTAACCCTCTGCTCAAAGCCAGCTGTTGACTCTGGGCTCTATCACTTCGGGTTTCATGTCACCTATTCTCTTCTCTTCCTGAACCTATGCTGACCTGACATTCTACAAACATCAGTTTTCCCCTTATTTTCTGTTTCCCAGACTGCCGGAATATACCCAGTCCCACGCCTGAATCCCAGCCTCAGTCAGAGCTAGGAAGAGTTCTCTCAGCAAGAACTAGGCACTGCGTTATGGAAAAAAGGCAAAGGAAAAGATTGGAAAGAAAAGAGACCTTGAAAAATATGTAACTTCTGCCCATTTTTGAGATAATATTGAAGTTTAGAGAAATTAAGTAATTGCAAAGCATCACTAAATGGCAGAGCAGTAAAACTATCTGTACCTTTCTACTATACAGACCACCTCAGGACTTGTGGCTAAACTTCTTATTCTTTCTGTGTTTCTGGGGTTCTAGGATCTAATAGTTTTCTGTTGAACAGAACAAATTATCCATATTAACAGCAGGAATTTATTGTCCTGCAGTCCTGTAAGTCAGAAATGTGCTGCAGGTCTCACTGGGCTGAATCAAGGTGTGCATAGGACTGCATTCCTTGTGGACGTTCTACAGAATCAGTTGCTTCCTGCCTTCTCAGCTTCTGGAGGCTACATTGTATTCCTTGGCTTACAGGGCTCTTTCATTTACAAACCCACAATAGCTGGTCAAGTCTTTCCCACATTTCAGCCCTGACACTGGGTTTTCTGCCTCCTTCTTCTACTTTTAAAGATTCATTTGATTACACTGAACCAAATGGATAATGCAGGCTAACTTTAAGGCCAGCCAATTAGCAACCTTAATTCCAGATGCAACCTAATTCCTCCTAACCGTGTAAAATAACATATTCAAAGGTTTCTGGGATTAGGATGTAGACCTCTTGGGGGCTATTATCTTGCCTACCTAGAGAGTAAGCATGGCTTTCATTATAATGGTGTGGCAATGCCATTCCCCTATTGCATCCTACTTCTCCATTCCCTACCTAACACCTGTTTCTACACCACCATCTTCTATTATAAGGTTCTGCCTTTTGACACATTTCATGTTTTGTCTCATGTTCTAGCCCCTTCCTAACATCCCTTGCAACATAATCCACGCGATGTTTTCCCTCATTCACTTGGATTTCCACGTATGCTTGTCTCAATGAATAGGCAAAGTTGAACTAAAATTTATGTAATGGATAATAGCTTAAATGTATTTCTCCCACAAGAAAACACTGACTTTTTAATAGTTTCCCCACCCTGTAACTTAATGCAAAATAATAAGCCCAGTCAACTTGATTATAGACCCTATCAGGGGTTCTCTGGACATAATCTGGGAGCTCAGGTTTGCATGGGGCTCAAGTTTTATTTAAATTTTTCAAAGTGCTCAGGGACTGTATCAGTTAAGGTGTTTTTGTTCTTGTTCCAAATGACAGAATTGGGTGTGGTAGTTTTTTGTTTTGTTCTGCTGTGGCCAAGCAAAAGGAAAATTTCTTTGGAAACTGGAAATAAAGCAAAAACAAAGGGAAAAGAAACTATTAAAGGATCTTGTTAAGACAGTTTTATTAGAAAGAAAAAAAAACTTCAAAATATCAGGGTATTAGACTTTCCCTGGAATAGAATGATGCAAGAAATAAAAGAGAGACAGTCAAAATCACCAGCTGGCCAAGCTTAGCTTCATGTCCACCCTCAGGTCTATGGAGGCAATGAAAGCAGGGATCTGATGAGGAGGAAACTAAGCACTACAAGGCATCCCTTAATGGCCATTTGTAAGAAAGCAAAAATGGAAAGGTGTATGTGTCTGGGTTAATCCAGAGAAGCAGAACCAATAGGAGATCTGTAGGAAAAGACTTATAGCTAAGAATTGGTTTACAAGGTTATGGGGGCTGGCTAGGTAAGTCCAGGCTCCTCAGGCCATCAGGAAGGGGAAGGTTGAAATTCTCAGGCACAGGCTGAAAGTTGCTGCTCATAAGCAGAAGTACTTCTTCCCAAGGGAAGCCTCAACTCTGCAGTTAAGGTCTCTCAATGGATTGAACTGAGCCCACCCAGATTATTGAAGGTCATCTCCTTAAAGTCAACGGATTATGGATTTCAATAACATGTGTAAAATATATTCACAGTATCACCTAGGTTAGTGCTTCATTCAATAGCTAGGGACAGTAGGGTAGACAGGTTGACACATCAGAAGACCAACACACCAGAGTAGCAAAACAGAGTGTCTCTGTTTAGACCAGCAAATATTACCCACCATGTGCTAGAAATAATTCACCTGAAGACAATAATGAGGGATATCAAGAAGGGTAAGGGGCACATGGGTGGCTCAGTTGGTTGAGCGTCTGACCCTTGATTTCCACTCTGGTTGTGAATCTCAGGGTTGGCTGGGAGATTAAAGCCCACGTAGAGGTCTGCATGCAGCAGAGTCTACTGGAGATTCTCTCTCCCTCTACTTGCCTCTGCCCTTCCTCCACCCCATGCTTATTTGTGCACACTCTAAAATAAATAAATCTTAAACGAAACAAAACAAAACAAAACAAGAGTCACAGTTTTATACAGCCAAAAACAAACATCCATTACAGAGCCTGCAGAGAAGTTTGCGGAGAGTGAATAGACAGCTCCTGGTGGCAAGGTGGGGGTGGGGGATTCTTCTGCCAGCCTGGATCTTCCTGTCAAATCTCCTTCCGTCATGTGGCCATCCCATGAGCTACAGTATCTATGAGACTATTCATAGTCTTGTCATTTTAAATTTCTGTAAAATACAGAGCAATTATCATGTGGTATGTAATTTTGTATTATCAGGTACATGGTGAGTTTGGCTGCAAAAATTGTTTTGAAGGTATAAATGCCTGTGGAAACCCTGAAATGACAATATATTGGAAGTTTCTGTTTCAGTCTAAAGTCACGTGCTAACTTGAGTTGGAGCATCATCAAGGTCTATCAGTCTCCATTTATAGCATACCCACAGGGACGGAGAAAAATTCACCACATTCAAGGAGAACTACTCCATGTTATCAGCACAAAACAAGTATGTGATGAAGAGATAATAAACCTCAAGTCTTCAAGAAGTAAGTCTGTCAAATAATAAATCCAGTTGACATCTAAATTCCTCAGGATTTCTGAAAATGTAAAGTATAAAGTAGAGCTGGAGCCCCACCTTTGTCTGTTTCATCACCTGAACTGTTGGTTTTTGCCTCCCCATCACTCCTTTTGCAAGTTTGGATAAACTCTTCCTTTCTTGGTTGCCTATCATCTTTCCCACTTTCATCCCTGTATAAACACCATTTCTGCTGCATCTTCAAAAGCTTATCTCCTCTCCACAGCTGTCTGTTCAAAGTTGAGAGCCTGACACTGATTTAAACAGCTTGAATTGCTCTGAAATAAATTCCTCAGGGCAGAGACCAATTTCTTATGCATTGTCAATAGCTGAATACAGCACTGGTGCTTCATAAACACAGTATGAATATAAATAACAAAAAGTCCAAAAATAGGGTAGCAATTTCTACATATTATACAATAAAAATCTGATGCTTTGGATTGAACTTTGAGCATACCCCCACACACCCACACACACCCACACACCCCTTATAAGGTAGATCCTCTCATCTACTATGTGGGAGATAGATTTATAAATGGAAATTTGTCAATCCTTTCAGCATTTTATGAAAGCCCAGGAAAACAGTCCTTATTCTACTCTGCCTAGACTCAGTGGTAGAGAGTATTACTTGTTCACAATTACTCCTTTCTGCCATGGCCTCCCTGTAGGTAGAATTTACTCTCCAGCTCTGTTGACTTTGGGCTTATCCATGTGGTGTGACTTGTCTAATGGAATTTAAGCAGACATGGCATGAACAGAGGTCTTAGATGTTCTTGAATGTTCTGGGTTTTTTTGGCCTCTAGAACTCCTACATTTTATCTGAAGTTCAGAATGGAACTATACCGTGGTTCCAGAATGAGAACACAAGTGGAACATACCCAGACCCACCCACAGCCAAAAGCATAGTTCAGCTGACTCCAACTAATCTCAGCCAAGTTCAGATGAGACACAGCTGGAACCACAGACCTGAGAAAAGGAAATAAGTATTATTATAAACCACTGAAATGTTCTTTATATAATGCAATCTGAGCAACAGCCAAGTAATATATTCTAAATCCTCAAATAATGTCAATTAGAAGAAATTAAAAATTAGGAAATACAAAGTCTAAAGAGGAATATGTTCTTATACTTTCTTGGAATATCCCAGGCCATACCATTCCAAAAATGAAATACAGAAAATCTCAAGCCACTCCATGTAATGAATCTGTAATTATTTTTTCAAGCATTTTTGCAGTAACACATCTTGGACACATACCCAACTAGTGCATGCTCTACACGCAAATGCGAAGGAATACCGCTGAGGAACCACAGTGATTCAATGTGGTAGCTTGTCTCCAAAATAATATCACAATGGATCATGCCTAATGGTGTTCATGTACTTAATTATCCCTTTCCACATTGAATATGAGCCAGCCAGAATGTAGCACATGTGATACTAACTTCTCAAGCTGTGATTTAGAAGATTTGCCTCTCTTCTTACACAGCAGCTCAAGACTCTAAGAGTGTTCCAAGATAATGGAACACTCTTAGAGTCTTGAGCTTAGAGTCTTAGAGTCTTAGAGTCTTGAGCTGCTATGTAAGTAGTCTATTTTGCTGGAGAGACCAGATGGAGAAGACCGAGAAATACAAAGGGAAGGAGACCAAGTTGATACCAGTATACCAGTCTTGCAGCTGTCCCTCTCAAGCCATCAGACAATCATGACCCTGAACAAATAAGGCTTTTTTGGACTATGCAAGACTCCTAGCTTCAGTTTTAAATGACTGAATATCAGTAGGTGATGCCATAACCAGCCAACCCCTTCCCGAAGTCTTGCACCAAATCATGAATATAAAATGATTTTCTTAGTTTAATTTTTTTCAGTGTTCCAAAATTCATTGTTTATGTACTGCACCCAGTACTACATGCAATACGTGTCCTCCATAATACCCACCCCCAGGCTCTTTTTGTTTTAAACCTCTAGGTTTGGTATAGTTACACATTGATAAATAACCAGAACTTTCATTTACATAATTTACCAAAGTGACATAACTGGTTATAATAATAATATTTACTAAATGTTATTATATGGATGCTATGTACCATGCATCATTATTTAATTTCTTCCACACATTAAGATGAGTATTATGAAAAATCAAACATTGTTATTGCTGTTTGGTAAGTGAGAAATTTAGATATGGTGGTATTAATTAAATTGCCCAAATTCACAGGGCTTCTGGGTGGCTCAGTTAGTTAACCATTGGACTTTTGATTTAGATTCAGCTCATGATCTCAAGGTTATGAGATAGAGCCCCACCTTGGACTCCATGCTCAGCGTGGAATCTGCATGGGATCTTTCCCTCTTCCTCTCCCTCTGCCCTTACCTGCCTCATTCTCTTGTTCTCTTGCTCTCTCTCTGTCTCTCAAATAAAATTTTTATTTTTTTTTAAATGACCAAAGTCTGAGGTCAAATGGATATTAAAGTAGTAGAACCAAGGTCTTATCTAGGGAATATCACAGGTCCTGATTTCTAACCACACTAATTGAAAAGTTGGGGAAAAACCCAGGGCTCTGGTTTCCTGGAGCAGTGCTTATTTCACTTAGCCTGTCCACTGCAAACAGGTAATCAGTTTATAAGTGTTTTGATAAACTTTACAATGTTAGTATTTTGCAAAGAAAAAGGCAGGAAATTAAATTACATGTATTAAAGAGGTTTGGACCAGCTGAAAATCTGGCTGGCAATCTTTGAGATTTTGCAAGAGTGGCAGAAAGTCAAAAGAATTTACACAAAATAAAACACTGATGCCAGCTGACCAAATAACAGTGTTTACTACAAAGACAACCACTACCTGCCAATTAAAAAAAAATCAGAATTAAGTATAAAACCATCTACTTTTCCTTTCTACTTGTCTACTTCTCAGACTTGTCATCAGAGCCTGATGAAACGGGATATAAAATTTAATTACCAAGTTGACTAAGGTTTTCATAAGGGTATTCCCCATATAATCACCTTTATGACCAAAAAGTAGGCAAAAGTCATTCTAGTCATTTATAAACAATGTGAATCTAAGAAGAGTACAAGGAATCTAAAATTTCCAAGTAATATGGAAATGATAGGTTTTTCTTCTATTGCCTGTGGCTGTTATCAGGAGGTCATTAGCAAGTGGCTTTGAATGGTAAGCCCTTGAACCAGAGGTCCATCCCACTGTTGCCACAGAACAGCTCAAACCAGTAGAATAGCCCACTGTTTGAAAGTCATGATAGAATACATCAATCAAAAGTACGGTTAAGAATGTCTTTAGTTCTGTCAAATCAAACTGAGGGACACTCTACAGAATAAATTCTATACTCCTCAAAAACATCAGAGTCATAAAAGCCAAAGACTTTTCAATCAGAAGTGCCCAAAAAGTTAAAGATAAAGGAATTCTCCAAGATTAACCTAAACTAAAGAGACAGAACAATAGGATATCTTGAAATGGATCCTGGACTAGGAAAAGCAAATTACTATTCCCTTTTCATTTAACATTAGTGGGACAATTGGTAAAATTTGAATTTTCTGTTATTGTAGATGATATTACATTAATTGTAATTTCCTGATTTTGATTGTGATTTTCATTGTACTGTGATTATTTCTAGGAGATACATACTGAAGTATTTAAGGGTAAGACGACATCTTGTCTGCTACTTTAACTCAAATGGCTCAGGAAAAACAGACCTTTATTTAATCCATCTGGAACTTATTTTTGTATATAAGATTATATTTTGTATAGAAGATTATTTTTGTATTTAAGATTTCTAGTATTAGGAGGAGTCAAGATGGTGGAGAAGTAGCAGGCTGAGACTACTTCAGCTAGCAGGAGATCAGCTAGATAGCTTATCTAAAGATTGCAAACACCTGCAAATCCAACCGCAGATCGAAGAGAAGAACAGCAATTCTGGAAACAGAAAAACAACCACTTTCTGAAAGGTAAGACTGGCGGAGAAGTGAATCCAAAGCGATGGGAAGATAGACCCCGGGGGGAGGGGCCGGCTCTTGGCAAGCAGAGGAGCAACGGAGCACAAAATCAGGACTTTTAAAAGTCTGTTCCACTGAGGGACATCGCCCCAGAGGCTAAACCGGGGCGAAGCCGATGCAGGGTCAGCGTGGCCTCAGGTCCCGCAGGGTCACAGAAGGATCGGGGATGTCTGAGTGTCGCAGAGCTTGCGGGTATTGGAACGGGAAAACTGGCTACAGAGACAGAGCCGACAGTAAGCTCACAGCTCGGTGTTACCTTGAACCAGCCACAGGCTCGGTGAGTTCAGAATGCGGCCAGAGGTCAGGCAGACGAGAGTTACTGGGCGCTGTTCTCTGAGGGCGCACTGAAGTGTGAGGCCTGGGCTCTCGGCTCCTCTGGGCCGGAGACCAGGAGGCCGCACATTTGTATTACCATCCTCCGGAACTCTACAGAAAGCACTCAGGGAACAAAAGCTCCTGAAAGCAAACCTGAGCAATTACTCAGCCCAGACCCCAGTAAGGGCGGTGCAATTCCACCTAGGGCAAAGACACTTGAGAATCACTATACCAGGCCACTCCTCCAGAAGATCAACAAGAAATCCAGCCAAGACCAAGTTCATCTACCAAGGAGTGCAGTTTCAATGCAGTTTCAATACCAGGAGAGCAGCAGAATTCCAGAGGAGGAGAAAGCAAAGCACGGAACTCATGGCTTTCTCCCTGTGATCTTTTAGTCTTGCAGTTAATTTAATTTTTTTCTTTTTCATTTTTTTTCTCTTCTGTTAAATTTTTTTTTAACTTTTACCCTTTTCTTTTTTAACGTTTTTTAACTAGTTTATCTAATATATATATTTTTTATTTTTTATACTTTTCTTTATTCATTTTCTTTTTTTAATTCTTTTCTTTTCTTTCTTTTTTCTTTCTTTCTTTTTGAACCTCTTTTTATCCCCTTTCTCCCCACTCACGATTTGGGATCTCTTCTGATTTGGTTAAAGCATATTTTCCTGGGGTTGTTGCCACCCTTTTAGTATTTTACTTGCTCCGTTATATAATCTTATCTGGACAAAATGACAAGGCGGAAAAATTCACCACAAAAAAATGAACAAGAGGCAGTACCAAAGGCTAGGGACATAATCAATACAGACATTGGTAATATGTCAGATCTAGAGTTCAGAATGACAATTCTCAAGGTTCTAGCCGGGCTCGAAAAAGGCATGGAAGATATTAGAGAAACCCTCTCGAGAGATATAAAAGCCCTTTCTGGAGAACTAAAAGAACTAAAATCTAACCAAGTTGAAATCAAAAAAGCTATTAATGAGGTGCAATCAAAAATGGAGGCTCTCACTGCTAGGATAAATGAGGCAGAAGAAAGTATTAGCGATATAGAAGACCAAATGACAGAGAATAAAGAAGCTGAGCAAAAGACGGACAAACAACTACTGGACCACGAGGGGAGAATTTGGGAGATAAGTGACACCATAAGACGAAACATTAGAATAATTGGGATTCTAGAAGAAGAAGAAAGACAGAGGGGAGCAGAAGGTATACTGGAGAGAATTATTGGGGAGAATTTCCCCAATATGGCAAAGGGAACAAGCATCAAAATTCAGGAGGTTCAGAGAACACCCCTCAAAATCAATAAGAATAGGCCCACACCCTGTCACCTAATAGTAAAATTAACAAGAGTCAATGACAAAGAGAAAATCCTGAAAGCAGCCCGGGAAATTAAAGAAGAATTGAAAAAAATCATGGAAACAAATGATAATGAAAATACAATGGTTCAAAATGTGTGGGACACAGCAAAGGCAGTCCTGAGAGGAAAATATATAGCGGTACAAGCCTTTCTCAAGAAACAAGAAAGGTCTCGGGTACACAACCTAACCCTACACCTAAAGGAGCTGGAGAAAGAACAAGAAAGAAACCCTAAGCCCAGCAGGAGAAGAGAAATCATAAAGATCAGAGCAGAAATCAATGAGAAACCAAAAAACAATAGAACAAATCAACGAAACTAGGAGCTGGTTCTTTGAAAGAATTAATAAAATTGATAAACCCCTGGCCAGACTTATCAAAAAGAAAAGAGAAAGGACCAAATAAATAAAATCATGAATGAAAGAGGAGAGATCACAACTAACACCAAAGAAATACAAACTATTATAAGAACATACTATGAGCAACTCTATGCAAACAAATTTGACAATCTGGAATAAATGGATGCATTCCTAGAAAGATATAAACTACCACAACTGAACCAGGAAGAAATACAAAGCCTGAACAGACCCATAACCAGTAAGGAGATTGAAACAGTCATTAAAAATCTCCAAACAACAAAAGCCCAGGGCCAGATGGCTTCCTGGGGGAATTTAACCAAACATTTAAAGAAGAACTAATTCCTTTTCTCCTGAAACTGTTCCAAAAAAAAGATATGGAAGAAAAACTTCCAAACTCATTTTATGAGGCCAGCATTACCTTGATCCCAAAACCAGACAAGGATCCCATCAAAAAAGAGAGCTATCGACCAATATCCTTGATGAACTCAGATGCAAAAATTCTCACCAAAATACTAGCCAATAGGATTCAACAGTACATTAAAAGGATTATTCACCACGACCAAGTGGGATTTATTCCAGGGCTGCAAGGTTGGTTCAACATCCGCAAATCAGTCAATGTGATACAACACATCAATAAAAGAAAGAACAAGAACCATATCATACTCTCAATAGATGCTGAAAAAGCATTTGACAAAAGTACATCATGCCTTCCTGATCAAAACTCTTCAAAGTGTAGGGATAGAGGGCACATACCTCAATATCATCAAAGCCATCTATGAAAAACCCACTGCAAATATCATTCTCAATGGAGAAAAACTAAAAGCTTTTCCGCTAAGGTCAGGAACACGGCAGGGATGTCCATTATCACCACTGCTATTCAACATAGTACTAGAAGTCCTAGCCTCAGCAATCAGACAACAAAAGGAAATTAAAGGCATCCAAAATGGCCAAGAAGTCGTCAAATTATCACTCTTTGCAGATGATATGATACTATATGTGGAAAACCCAAAAGACTCCACTCCAAAACTGCTAGAACTTATACAGGAATTCAGTAAAGTGTCAGGATATAAAATCAATGCACAGAAATCAGTTGCATTTCTCTACACCAACAACAAGACAAAAGAAAGAGAAATTAAGGAGTCCATCCCATTTACAATTGCACCCAAAACCATAAGATACCTAGGAATAAACCTAACCAAAGAGGCACAGAATCTATACTCAGAAAACTATAAAGTACTCATGAAAGAAATTGAGGAAGACACAAAGAAATGGAAAAATCTTCCATGTTCATGGATTGGAAGAATAAATATTGTGAAAATGTCTATGCTACCTAAAGCAATCTACACATTTAATGCAATTCCTATCAAAGTACCATCCATCTTTTTCAAAGAAATGGAACAAATAATTCTAAAATTTATATGGAATCAGAAAAGACCTCGAATAGCCAAAGGGATATTGAGAAAGAAAGCCAAAATTGGTGGCATCACAATTCCAGACTTCAAGCTCTATTACAAAGCTGTCATCATCAAGACAGCATGATACTGGCACAAAAACAGACACATGGATCAATGGAACAGAATAGAGAGCCCAGAAAGAGACCCTCAACTCTACAGTCAACTAATGTTCAACAAAGCAGGAAAGAATGTCCAATGGAAAAAAGACAGCCTCTTCAATAAATGGTGCTGGGAAAATTGGACAGCCACATGCAGAAAAATGAAATTGGACCATTTCCTTACACCGCACATGAAAATAGACTCAAAATGGATGAAGGACCTCAATGTGCGAAAGGAATCCATCAAAATCCTTGAGGAGAACACAGGCAGCAACCTCTTCGACCTCAGCCGCAGCAACATCTTCCTAGGAACAACGCCAAAGGCAAGGGAAGCAAGGGCAAAAATGAACTATTGGGATTTTATCAAGATCAAAAGCTTTTGCACAGCAAAGGAAACAGTTAACAAAATCAAAAGACAACTGACAGAATGCGAGAAGGTATTTGCAAAAGACGTATCAGATAAAGGACTAGAGTCCAAAATCTATAAAGAACTTAGCAAACTCAACACCCAAAGAACAAATAATCCAATCAAGAAATGGGCAGAGGACATGAACAGACATTTCTGCAAAGAAGACATCCAGATGGCCAACAGACACATGAAAAAGTGCTCCATATCACTCGGCATCAGGGAAATACAAATCAAAACCACAATGAGATATCACCTCACACCAGTCAGAATGGCTAAAATCAACAAGTCAGGAAATGACAGATGCTGGTGAGGATGCGGAGAAAAGGGAACCCTCCTATACTGTTGGTGGGAGTGCAAACTGGTGTAACCACTCTGGAAAACAGCATGGAGGTTCCTCAAAATGTTGAAAATAGAACTGCCTATGACCCAGCAATTGCACTACAAACGTAGTGATCCAAAGGGGCACGTGCACCCGAAAGTTTATAGCAGCAATGTCCACAATAGTCAAACTATGGAAAGAACCTAGATGTCCATCAACAGATAAATGGATCAAGAAGATGTGGTATATATACACAATGGAATACTATGTAGCCATCAAAAGAAATGAAATCTTGCCATTTGCGACAACATGGATGGAACTAGAGCGTATCATGCTTAGTGAAATAAGTCAAGCAGAGAAAGACAACTATCATGTGATCTCCCTGATATGAGGAAGTGGTGATGCAACATGGGGGCTTAAGTGGGTAGGAGAAGAATCAATGAAACAAGATGGGATTGGGAGGGAGACAAACCATAAGTGACTCTTAATCTCACAAAACAAACTGAGGGTTGCTGGGGGGAGGGGTTTTGGGAGAAGGGGGTGGGATTATGGACATTGGGGAGGGTATGTGCTTTGGTGAGTGCTGTGAAGTGTGTAAACCTGGCGATTCACAGACCTGTACCCCTGGGGAAAAAAATATATGTTTATAAAAAATAAAAAATAAATAAAAAAGATCTCTAGTATTATTTCTTACATATATAGGGCATAGAGTCAGCTCAGTTTAACGATTTATCCTTTCCCACTAAATTACCTTTATCATACATTACATTCTTCCATATAACTAAGATTTCTTGTCTCTTTTGTTCCATTCATTTCCTTTCCATTCCTATGCCAATATCATAATGAAAAGACTTTATGATGTACTTTAAAATCTTAGAAGTCAAGGTTCATCTCACTTTTCTGTGTATTTTTTCATGTATATAAAATATGTGTATAAAGGTTATATATATGTAAACATATGTATACCCATATAAATATATACACATATGTATAACCATATACATGAAGTATATGTGTATAACATATGTACATTTACGTATACATATTTGTTTATATAATTATGTATGTGCATTTGTGTGTTCATGTATGTGTGTATACTCTGCATAAATATGTGTATATATATATTGCATACAAACTAAATATATGTTTATGACTATACTTGAGCATTTCCTCAAAATACCTTTGTCCTAATTCTAATTGCAAATGCATTGACTTTATTAATGCATTTGAGTGAATTACAATTCATATTATTCTATTTTTAAGATCCAAGAAAATATTTTGCTACTTAGCTCTTGACTTAAATCTTCACATTAATTTTTATGATTTTCTTCATGGAAATCCTTCCTATTTTCTCTTAAATTTGTTCCTAATATGGTAGATTTGTCATCATAAAAAAGAGTATCCCAAGACCATTTCTAGATGCTAATTGCTAGGAAAAAATGGACTTACTGCTACCTTACCAATTTCATATATTTGTTCTAGTTATTTTATCCTCTTTAGTTTTCTAAAAATGTAATAAAATCTTAGCAAAAGATATAGTGTTATTATCAATCAAATCTTGGCATATCATCTTCTTCAGTGTTTTTATCAAATAATTTCTAGTCTTGCTTCATTTTCTTGAACCTCTAATATTGAGTTAAAAAAACAAGGCTCACTATCTAAGCTTGACTTTAATTATTTTAATGTTCTGTTTAATTGTTTTAACATTTAGGGTAATATTTGCTATTGATTTTTGGTAAATAGATTTTCATTACATTTGGTTTCCTTCTAATACTCTTACAATTAATTTTAATAGAAATGGCTGCTGGATATCAAATATTTGTTTAGAAGTTTTTATATAATTACATATTTAATGGGATTATGGTGGCAACTTTCCTAAAGTTGGAAACCACTATTTCCTATATTAACACTACTTAGCAATGATACCTGAAACTCATATCTATCACTTTCGAGGCACAGATATTTTATTCAGGAGATTTATCTTTATGTATGTGAGTATAATTTTCTTTAGACTAGTTTCCTTCTCAGGTTTCCTACTAATTAAGATGCTATCTTCATAAATAAAATGGGATAATTTCTGTCATACTAGGGGATTAATGTAAAATTAAAACAAGATATTTTTAAAGATTAGATGCAACTTATCTTTGAAATCTATCAAGATCAGTGGGTTTTTTCAATGCTTCATCTCACACCTTCTCTCACCTTTCATCAACTATTTAGTTCTTTAATTTTTCTTTGGATCATTTGGTAACTTACAATTTTCTAGGAAGGGACATTATTGTCTACTTTATCAAAACTGCCTCTGAAAACTTTGTTGTTGGATCTTAAGATCATTCCAATTACTCTCTCATGCTTTGTTCTTGCTGTTTCATGTTTTTCTATTTTTGCTTTCTTAATTTTTCCTACAAACTAATGATTGGGTTAACTTTTTGTCACTTCAAAAATTAGCAATGAGGTTTACTTATTTTTCCCTGTATTGAGGTTCTCCCCATAGTTTCATTTTTACCTTTATTACCTTTTCCTTCTGATTTTTCTTACCTTTTAAAGTAAGTTAACTTTTCTTTATTTTCATTTTCTTCTTTAAAATTAAAGGCACTCAAGACCACACTCTTTTGCTCAGAATACAACTTTGGTTGTGTCATGTGTTTCCAATATCATTGCTTTCTATACATTATGCAGGTTTGATTAAAGTTTCATTCATTTATTGTACAGAAAAGCATTTTTCATTGCTACACATTTAATATTTAGGGATTACCTTCACATCATTTATTCCTAGTTTTTAATAATTGTTTTGCTTTCTACTATTTGCTGTGTTATGATCAGAAAAGTTAGCCTATAAAATATATACTTCATAGAAAAATTTATTTGGGCCAAGTACATGATCAGTTTTTGCAAATATTTTATGACTATGTAAAACATAATACATTCTTTTTAAAAATACAATTAATAAAGGGAGATCTGTTACATTTTTCTATGTATTATCTTCTTTGTGCGTAAGATGGGCACAATTCAGGAAGAGATATGTTGAAGTAACCCACTATATTTATATTTTTATCAATTTTTTCTCATATCAAGTTTTGCTTTATCTGTATTAAAAGCTATTCATTTGTTCAAATGCCACTTCCTGGCTGGTATAACTCTTTCACAAGCTTTGACTTTAATTATTGCCCTTCATGATTTTTTAGTGCTTTTACTCTTAAGTTCTACTTTGCCTAATATACTTTTTGCCTTTTATGCTTTTCCTTTTCTCCCCTATTTTCATCATATTGCCATTTTTAAGTCATTTGTGTTCTTCTTATAAATAGCAGTTAACTGTATTTTAAATCAGTTTGACTTACCCAGACAATTCACCTTTCATATTTGGTGAAGTCACTGACAAAGTGAAAATGAAGAGGAATAAAATTCTGTTTATTAATTTTCTGTTTTTGTTATTTGCTCTTTTCCTATGTTCCTTTGAAAATTTAATACATTTTTTCCAATTCCTTAATTACCTTATCTTTTATTACCAGAAACCCATTCCTTACAGTTATTTTAAATAAAAGTAACTATTTCCCCCCCAATAACATGCTCTATCATTTTCTACTTTTCTGCAAAGCTATCCATTTAACATAGATGCATTTCTCTCTCTGACTACTCCCAACAAAATGAGGAAAACTTGAATGATTTTGCTTTACTTATATTTTCCTCCTATTTCAAATCCTAGTATTTTTTTTTCTTAAAGATTTTATTTATTTATTTGACAGACAGAGATCACAAGTAGGCAGAGACACAGGCAGAGAGGAGGAAACAGGCCCCTTGCCGAGCAGAGAGCCCGATGTGGGGCTTGATCCCAGGACCCTGAGATCATGACCTGAGCCGAAGGCAGAGGATCAACCCACTGAGCCACCCAATGAATAATGTTTTCATTCTAGTATGTCACCTTTATATAGTATTTTTGTCATACAATGCTAAATATGCTAAATATCATGTATTATCATCTATCATCCAGTTAAATAAATGTACAAACAAGCACAATATTCTCAGATTCATTGTTCACAATTTTCTCTTCATTTCACATTTCCTTGACTTAGGTACTCACTTCTCCTTCACTTCTTCACTTAGAATCTCATTTAGATCATTTGGTTTTTCTAAGGGATATAGTCTTGAATTTTTTTCAAAATCTTAATTGAACTGTTGGCCTTCCAGGTGAATTATAATTTGAGAGGTAAGACATTCTCAGGTTGAAATTTTATACCTTCCGTACCTAGGAACCATACCACTGTTTTCTAGATTTCAGTATTGTAGATTAGTAATAGGGAAAATAATTTAGAATGTTACTCCATGTTTAATTTGGTCTTTCCAATAGGAAATTCATTGGAATTCTTTATCCTTCAAGGTCAGGAATTTTCCAGATTTATTGGTGTGTGTTTTTCTCATCAATATTCCCTTGACCTCAATACACCCTTTTACTGTGTGAGTCAGGCCTTTCAGAGAAATCTTCATAAATTATATGTGCATTTAGAGGTCCAGTTTCCGTCATCCATGTCTCTGATCTTTTTCATCCAAATTTCTCTTTATATTTTTGTTCTGTGCTTTAGATATTTATCCCAATTGATATCTTAGATCACAAATTCAGTCTCAACTCTGACCTTCCTCCCCTTCAATTAAACCAAGAACATAGACACAAAGTGTTTTTAACTCCACAAAATTTATAGTGCCTTGAATGCTTAAGTTTTTCAGGTTGGCATTTGTCTCTAGTCTCTTTATCACTGGATGTGTATTTGTTTTGGTCTGAATGACCTTCATCTTTCTAACTTCTGGGCACCTTTAATTTTATTTTTCCATGGAGTCTAAGCTTTGATTCATGGAGTTCTGTAAGCTCTGTAAACAGTAGACAGCTAAGTGTTCTCAGAGACTCATGGAGTAGAAGGGCATCAAAAGGAACCCTTTCCCTGGTACCTGGCCTGCATTCACTCTCTTAGCTTCAGGGGCACAGAGACCTCCATCTACCCAGTCAGTTCTTTTCTGGCCTCCTGAGCACCAAAGACCAGCCACATGCACACTGCTAATGCTAAGCTCCTATCAGGGATGTACATGGGAGGTCCATGTTTCTCCCAAGATTTCACACATCTGATCCTTATTACAGTTCCTTCTGATGCTGGTCTTTAGGATCTCATCCACCCATGAAGGCAAAGAAACTCCCTATTCCTCTGACCTACCATAATTCCCACAGGATTAAAGTGTCACTTGTAACTCCTGTGGTCACTGAGCTCACCTGAGAAAGACAGATTGGAAATAGGATTATAAAAAAAAAAAAAAAAAGAACAGTCATCTTCCAAGAACACCCCCACCACACACACTATTTTCCCATTTTATCTTGTTTTATCCTTACAAAAACATTATGAGGTAGAGGTTTAAACCCAGAAATTACAGGCACAATGCTATTTCTCCTTAAAAAAAAAAAAAAAAGAAAGAAGAAAAGTAGCAAAAAGATGAAAAGTTTGGTTCTTCTTAGGTGTGCATACTTACATTCCAACATAAATATACTCAAGTTCCAAGGTGTACAACCAGCCGTTTTATCCTTGCATTTTTTGAGAACACAATTCCCAAAGGGAGAAAAATCTGAGGTATGGGTAAGTGATGAATAGAACAGCTCACAGAATTTGGGACTGTGGGTTCATTAGCATCATGATATGCTCTTCTGGCAGGACTGCACTAGTTGGTCACAGGTAATTTTCCTTGGCACTGTGTAACCAGCAAAGCTGGCAGTACATATACAGACACATGGCCACTGTGGGTGGGGGAGAGTAGACAGGTACTGATAAAGATTCTTTCCTCGAGATGTTAAAGGAAGATGTAGATCCTTTCCCAAATTCCACACACCAACTAATCAATCTTCAATCAACACAATGTACATAAAAACGTGTTGGTTTTCTCTTCATTTTTCAGTTAGGTTATACATGTTAAAATATGAACATAAAAGTAACTCAGGTATGCATTCTACAAAGTAATTAGCAGAAACGGCTTCCTCTACACAACAAAACCTCAGCCACTTTTGCTATGCTCTAATGTTTGAACAAATATGGGAACTATACTAGATGTCCCTTTCTTTTTGAGATATACCCTTCACTGGTGACTTGAATGGTGTAATAACTCTTGGCGAACTTGCAAGTTTCTTTTACCGTCCTTTTTCCCTGAACTCCAGCTCAGAGTTATCACCCTGGAGAATTGACATTGCATGCCCAAGATTGTAACTTGCATGCTGGCAACAGCTTAAAAGAGAATGCCTCTTAGCTATTTATATTCCTAAATGTCCTCCCCTTTCTTCTCATAGGAAACCTCCTTTACCACAGTCCTGCAGAAAACACAACATCTTTCAGGTTTATGAGCAGAATACTACAAGTCGCTGCCTTCACCAAATAGCACTCTCACTTATAACACTTACTGTCTCATTGGAAAAGAAACCTGAAGATGAATTGCAACCTCAGACAGTCTTACAACAGACCCAGAGTGCATAAGCTTCACTCTTTTTTTCAGGGAGTTCTCTAATGCAACCAATCATCCATCATCTTCTTGGACTTTATTCCTGTTCCATTCCTTTTTAAGTAATGGATACAGTCACAGACTTGGCTCAAGAGGATCCAAATTTTCCTGTTTCAATTTCAATTCCCTCAACTATAGTTTCTTATAATTGTTGTCTACCTGCTGATTGATTAAGCATACGGAGAGCTCAATGCAGTGTCTGACATACAGTAGGTGTTCAATCAATGGTGAATTTATATAGTAAAAGGCTGGGATGCCAGTGTCTCCCTGGAATAAAACATGTATGTATAGATCTTTGAAGGGAGGGAGAACTTTAATGAAAATGAGGCTGGAGGGTTTATGAAAATTTGCAGTTCTATAGTGCTGCACATTTTACCCAACATTCTTTGTAATGCCACTCAGGATCACTTCAATAGATAAAGAGGGTACATGCCTTTGGGATATATAAAAAATAACATGTCTATTTTCTGTATAGACAATTTGTTTCTGCCAAAATTAATTGATATATAATTATATGACATCAAGAGTTATCCAGGCACATCTTCCTTTTGAGCCAGTCATGACATGGAATAATCTCTACTGAGCTAGGCCTGGTGTCACAACCCATCTCCTAAAACTGAAACAGAAATCCTCTTATAGACATTCTTCCACAGCCAACAAGAACTCTCTTCCCTCACACCTGTTAAAGACCAAGAAGCAGTGGAAAATGCTGCTGACAGTAAGAATATTCCTCTAACCCTTAAGAGTTCTTTCTCTACCATGAATTTGAGGTCTGGCACATAGAACTCACAAGTAACAATTCAGTGGGTGAATGGAAAGATAGATGGATGAATTGATGGATAAATTGATGACCTAGAAGTGTTTAATATCATTTGAGATAGCAAAGGTCTATTTCAGGATTGCCCCTTATTTTCACTGGGGTCTTAAGGACCCACCCAAACTTTCTTTTTCAATTTTTTATTTAACTTCAATTTAGTTAACACACAGTGTATTATTAGTTTCAGGGGTAGAATTTAGTGATTCATCAGTTGCATACAACACCCACTGCTCTTTCTATCAAGTGCCCTCCTCAGTGTCCATCACCCAGATACCCCATCCCCCATCCACCTTCCTTCCAGCAACCTTCAGTTTATTTCCTAGAGTTAAGAGTCTCTTGCTGTTTGTCTCCCTCTCTGTTTTTTATTTTATTTTTCCTTCCCTTCTCCTATGTTCATCTGTTTTTTTTTCTTAAATTCCACATATGAAGAACCCACCTAATCTTATCTTCAGTGAAAACAAACTCAATTACATAATATCATATACTCTGAACACTATAGGAACAAACAGTCCAGGGAAGAGATGTATGATACTAATAAGGATATCACTACTACTACTACTACTACTACTACCACCACCACCACCACCACCACCACCACCACCACCACCACCACGACTACTACAATGTGCAACTAAAACTTACTGCAAACTTAATATGTAAGTCACTTTCTTAACTCCTTTACTTAGGAAAATACTTATTTAATGCTTTCTTATTCCCTTTTCTTATGGTTGGGGAAGTAGAAGTCCCAAAACATTAAAGAACTTACCCAAGGTACCCAGAAACAAAGTATGGAATTTCAACCTAAAGGAGTTTGACAGTGGAGCCCATGCTCATATTCATGTTCGATCACTTAGTACTTGTCACAATTTATCAGTCCACAACTTCTTGATGCTCTGACACCCTTCACTAAATATAAGCACTAAGACTTGTGTTTGGCAGTAATAGCCAACTTAAATTTTTCTTCTGTTTCTACTGGTAATTAGCTCTAGGCTGAAACCCAGCTTCTGAGCCTGGATATGGCCCTGTGTAAAATAGCAAAAATTGCTACATAACCTCCAAAGCTCCCTTCTTCTGCCTGCCACACACTATGATTCCAGGTCATCAAGGATCAACGTGACAAGTCTACATTGATGAATCATGATGTTAAACACAATTTTTACCATTAACAAGGAAAAATATGAAAAACAAAAAGCTTTCTTTCTTAGGATACAGAACGTTATATATGATGTATTATACATATACTTCCTAGCTTTTCACTATCCTTGCCATGCTTTATTTATGAGCCAGAAAGCTATAATCTAAAAATATAAGAATATAACACTCATAGTGAAGTCCAACATGGTATTCAAACTACTAAAACCAGATGCCATTTTGTTGTCCTACAGGGATACACTATGATCAAAGAGCAAAGACTTCTAGGCAGAATTACCGAAAATCTCAGTGAGAGGCTGAAAAATCACAACCAGATCAATTTTAATAATAACTAAAAATCTTTAGAGACTATGCTCATTCATTGAAAGGAGCTCTATTATTTATTTTTCACTAAGAACTACTGACAACATTTAAAGAAAAAGGATGAGAGAAGTGATAAACTGCAGGAGGAAGGAGGGGAAAAGGAAAAAAGAAAGAGGGGGATGAGGAGGATAAATCAAGTAAAAAGGGAAAAAGGTGGGGGGGAAGAGGAGAGGAAGGAAAGAAAAGAGGGAACAGTCTGGAGAGGGGAGGAGGAGGGGCAGGAGTGGAGAGAAGAAACTTTGGGTCCTGAATATAAAATTCCCATTTACAGCTTCCTCCAGCTTCAGGTGTTCTTGCAGGCAGATAACTCCTAGATCTAAGATAAAGCTGTCCATTGCTGTCCCACCTTTTTACACATGTCAACATACCAACTGAGAGAGCTATACTATTTTTTAAAAATGTATTATTTATTTGAGAGAGAGAATGAGCATATGGTAGAGAGAGGGGTGAAGGGATAGACTCTTCAAATAGACCCCCCACTGGGTGCAGGGTCCCACATGGGGCTTGATCCCACACCCTGTGAGATGGGGACTTGAGCCTAAACCAAGAGTCAGATGCTTAACACACTGAGCCACCCAGGGCCCTGAGAAAGCTATACTATTTAACTCTTGGAGAAAAGGGGAAAAAAAATCTATACTAAAAATACACCTGCATAAAACATATATTTAATCTATATTTGACAAGAAAAGGACTTCCAGAACTGTATTTCAAGTTGTCCTCACTATGAAATTATCCATCATCTGTGGGGTAATGGAAAAAGGCAGAAATGTCAAAATTCCCCATTTCAAGTCTTTTCTTCAGATGTCAGCTTTGTAACCTAGAGCTTCCCCATGACTGTAAATTAAGACATGTGTCAGTAGTACCCAAAACAAATATGAAATCTGTTTTTGTGATGTCTCTTCCCATTTCAAAAAAACAATGTGAAAGTCCTTTCTCTGTGTGTCTCACTGCTCCCATAAGACATGGGAAGAATCCCTTGTGGAAAAAAACAAACAAAACAAAACAGAAACAGTGTCATTATTTATTTAGGAATAAGCACATTCATTTTCTTTTATGGGACTAATGTCAGCAGGGTTTAGTTCAAAATGGGTAAGAAGTAAGTTCTGAGAGCAAGAGGCAGAAAGCACAGCAAGAGGTCAATTTGGGACCTTAAATATTTAAAGGTATATGGATTGAAAACACTACAAGGTGTTTTCAACACTGAATACATGTCTCCAGGAAGCAAGTATATCCAAGCACACTCATCCTGTTTTTCTTTTCCAGATGAGCCATTTTTATCTGATCAGCTAAGTATGTTCATGTTCAGCAGCCATGATTAGGGAATTTGCAACACAGATCAAAGTCAGAGGCAGGCTAAATCAAACCCAGATCTTTTCTTAGAGAATTCACATACAAAGAAAGGAGAACGCTTAGAAAACCACATACTTAGAATAATAAGTGTTTATGTCAGGAAAGTAGGGTAGTTATTCTCCCCATTGTAAAGATGAGAAAATGGATACTAAGAGAAAGTAGTTTTTCTTAAATTTGTACATCTAGTAAAAACCCAGCATATCAGATTTAACCTTTAACCCCAATTTAACTGCTCTGCTACAATGCATTAGCATAAATTATTTGTATGGTCAGAAAGCATTACGTGAATTTAGATGTAAAAGAATTTTGGAGCTGGGAGGGTCAGGAAAGATTTCATGGAGGAATAGCAGTTAGCCAGGTAAGATTTGATTCCTTGATGAAAGGGATCTAGGAGATCATTCCAGAGAAAGTAACTCTACCTACCTATTTTATCTGCTGGTAAAGAATTTCCTATCATTTCCTCCTTAGAAATATATCAGAACCATCTATACATTTCATGTGCCCTTAGAAATTGAGGGCTCATGGCTTCCCATTTTCTATTCTCCCCTGCCAACATCCCTACATGGGAATGGCATCTCACTGTGAGTCACTGCTGTGGTAGCAATGTTCAGGGGTGCCAGGCCCAAGAAAAGGAACACCTTGCTATCACAGTGATATGCACATTGGGCCACAGCAAGGAGATGAGTAAGGCTGAGGATGCCACAGTAGCGAGGCAGGCCAAAGACAGTGACAGGAGACCTCTCACCTACCAAGTGGCCAGTAGCAGTGCCAAACACATAGTAAGATCCTTAATTGCCCCATCACCCATCAGCAGGTGTTTTCCTCATGACAGTGGGAAAAATGCAGATTCCTATACAGTAAGTAACCATGAGGCTCACACAGAGTGTGAAATGATTTGAATCAAGATCAGTGTGACACCAACAACCAAGGCTAGTACTTCACCCACATCAGGCCTCTATCAGGTCTTAGAAGGGAAAAAGCAAACACATGCTGGCTGTTGTCAAGAGTGTGTCCATCTTGCTAGAGGGTATCATGCTAAACAAAATAAGACAATTATCATATGATCTCTCTGATATGAGGAATTGGAGAGGTAGCGTGGAGGTTGTGGGAGGTAGGGAGGGAAAAAAACAAAAGATGGGACCAGAGAAGGAGACAAACCATAAGAGAATCTTAATCTCAGGAAACAAACTGAGGGTTGCTGGGGGTGAAGGGGTAGGGATAGGGTGGCTGGGTGAAGGACACTGGGGAAGGCATGTGCTATGGTGAGTGCTGTGAAATATGTAAGCCTGACGATTCACAGACCTGTACCCTGAAGCAAATGTTACATTTTATGTTAAAAAAAAAAAAAAGTGTGTCCATCTTACTTGATAAATGACTTGGCATAACTCTTTTATCAATTTCCTACCCATTCCATCTTTAGGTCAGATATAGAATAATGAAAATTAAAATTAAGTTCAAAGATAAAATAAACAATAAAGACCTAGAGGAGATAAGAATAAATGCAGATATCTTCTGTGTAAGAAATGTTTAGTAGAAAGGGCCAAGGGCTAACCTAAGAAAACCTTGTACCTTTTCAGACTTCATCCTTTAAGAACAACCCAGTTGGGAAAGCACTGTGAGTGCAATGGAATAAGAAGTTGACTACAGGTTTTGGACCTTAGACAAGTACTGCAAGCTCTGGAGAAGGAAAATTCCAAAGAAGGTAGAAAATACCTCAGCAGCCCTTGTGCAGAACAAGTTTCTGTTTTCAAAGAAACCTGGAATTCTGGAATGAGTGAGGCTGCTTTTATTCAAAGTGTTAGTTTTAGTCAACAAAACAAAGAGGCAACCCACAGAATGGGAGATGATATTCACAAATGACAGTATTGACAAAAGGTTGATATCCAGGATCTACAAAGAACTTCTTAAGCTCAACACGCACAAAACAGATAACCATGTCAAAAAATGGGCAGAAAACATGAACAGACACTTCTCCAATGAAGACATACAAATGGCTATCAGACACATGAAAAAATGTTCATCATCACTAGCCATCAGGGAAATTCAACTTAAAACCACATTGAGATACCCCCTTACACCAGTTAGAATGGCCAAAATTAGCAAGACAGGAAACAACATGTATTGGAGAGGTTGTGGAGAAAGGGGAACCCTCTTACACTGTTCGTGGGAATGCAAGTTGGAGCAACCACTTTGGAAAACAGTGTGGAGATTCCTCAAGAAATTAAAATAGAACTTTCCTATGACCCTGCAATTGCACTACTGGGTATTTACCCCAAAGATACAGATATAGTGAAAAGAAGGGCCATCTGTATCCCAATGTTTATAGCAGCAATGGCCACGGTCGCCAAACTGTGGAAAGAGCCAAGATGCCCTTCAACAGATGAATGGATAAAGAAGATGTGGTCCATATACACTATGGAGTATTATGCCTCCATCAGAAAGGATGAATACCCAACTTCTGTATCAACATGGACGGGACTGGAAGAGATTATGCTGAGTGAAATAAGTCAAGCAGAGAGTCAATTATCATATGGTTTCACTTATTTGTGGAGCATAGGAAATAACATGGAGGACATAAGGAGATGGAGAAGAGAAGGGAGTTGAGGGAAATTGGAAGGGGAGATGAACCATGAGAGACTATGGACTATGAAAACCAATCTGAGGGTTTTGAAGGGGCAGGGGGTGGGAGGTCAGGGGAGCCAGGTGGTGGGTATTATAAAGGGCACGTATTGCATGGAGCCCTGGGTGTGGTGCATAAACAATACTGTTACACTGAAAAGAAATTAAAAAAAAAATTTCTATAAAATCCAAAAAAAAAAAAAAAAAAAAGAAAAAAGAAAATAAAGTGTTAGTTTTCTGTGAGTTCACAGTCCAGTGACTCATAGTGGGTCAGGGAGTGACAAAGAGCTGGTCATGAAGAGTTGGACACCCAGCAAGATGAGTTGGAGCCCACCTGCACCTCTCTCTATCTCCGACCCCAAAGCCCTTCAGAAATTGATAGATGCGGCTTTAATTCTGCCTCCCAAAAATCTCATGCCACCTCTAGCCTAATACCATCTCTGGGATAGGTTTGTGAGAAAGCCAAACAGACATAAGAAAAGAGGTCAGCAAAATATGGTCTATCAGCAAATCCAGCCCACCTCCTGTTTTGGTAAGTAATGTTTACTGGACCACAGTTATGCTCCTTCATTTGCATGATGTTCTTGGGTTCTTGTGATCTACGGTGATAGAGCTGAATATCTGAAATGAAACCTTAAGCCCAAAAAAGCCAAAAATATTTACTCTCTGGCCCGTGAAAAACTCTGTTGACAAGCAAAAAACATCCCAGAAGAACCCTCACCTCACTCAACCATTTATTCAGAGGCATAATTTCCTGCTAAATCATGAACTGAGAACTCCTCATGAGCCAGGATAGTGTGTCTTCTTCCCACTGAGAAACCAGTTCTAAGTCCAGAGCTTGCATCATGGGACACTCAAATCAGTCGAGCCTTCCAATTGTGGCTTGGGGTCTTCCCTGAGGCGTTAGAAACCTGAATAGGATTCCCCTTGGGGTAGGAATGCTGGAAGTCAAGGCAGGTAACAATATGGGGAGAGCTCTTCCCAGTAGGCAGGGCCCAGGAATGGGACTCTAACCCTGGTGCTGGCCAAATAGAACTCCAATCATATAGCGATCCAGATGCAACAATTCCCAGGGCAGAAATTCCAGATGACAGGAGAAAGGCAGATATAACATGAGAACTGGGCCCAGTAGGCAGCAGTAGCACAGCCTTTGCAATCACTTAGAGCAGAACCACAGCTTCATGGCTACAACTCTGTAAAAAACTGAAATACTACTTCTCTTCTAGGGCTGTTTTGAAGATAACATGAGATAATGCTTCCTATATAATCAAAATAAGTTAAAACATTAGGCTCTCAATAAATGGTCATTCACTAACTTGTCTATTTACTCAAATAGTTCTTGAGCATGCACTTTGTGCCCAGGCACGGGACTGAGTGCTGGGAATACAAATTATACTCAGTCCTTTTTCTCAAAGGTTTCTTTCTGATGAGAAGAAACCAAAATAAATACAGAAACAAGTGAACATTTGGTATTTTGGAAAATTTTAAGTGCTCCAGAGGAAAAAGAAACCAGGTTATAGATCTAGGATGTACATCTGTGCCAGTGTGACTATGAGCATGGAAGGGGTTATTCTTTTATCTAAGGTAGGTGGAAGAGATCTCACTGATAAGAGGTACTTGATCAGAGACCCCAAGTCAGCATGCAAATATTTAGAGATGATGTGTTCTCAGCAGAGGGACCAGCACATGCAAATAACATGAGGTCAACTTGTTTGATAAGTTCAAGAAACAGCTCTGTATTTTTAAATGTTTGTGGTAGACCTGAGCTTTGAGATCTTTCTCTACTTGACTAAAGTTAGAATTGTGCCTCAATTTGGGAGAGAGGATGAGGAGATATTGGTCAAATGATTATAAGCTTGGAAGATGGCAATACGCAATATAGTGAAATTTCTTTTGCCTGGAATTTCTAAAATGCAAATTGCTTATTTACCTGAAATATCAGCCCTAGCTATTTTATCACTCTTTTTTTTTTTAATTTATTGAGTGCATACAATATATCAAGAAATTTCCAGTGGGAAAGTCAGGAGAAGGTTGTTTTAAGCTCCTTGAAAGGCAGGAAGCCATAGACCCATGAATATCTCCAAGTGAGGAAACGAACATTTTCCATTAAAATAAAAATATCCTTTTTCCTATCATCCCTAAAAACTGGGGCATATAAATTAGTTACAATTGTATTTATTCTGCAGTTGGCTCCAGAACATTGCAACTTGACTAGTATATTAATGTTTCCAGATTCTTCTGAGATAGGCAAAATATGCATCCGGCCAGTGGGATAGGCGTTTATTGCCTCCTTTATTTTAATGATCCATTAAATTATACCACTTCCAAGCAAAAGTACACTACAAAAAAATGTCACAGTGGTCTTTTTTTTAAAGATTGTATTTATTTATATGACACACACAGAGTGAGAGCACAAGCAGGGCCAGCAGCAGGCAAAGGGAGAGGGAAAAGCAGGCTCCCTGCCAAGCAGGAGCCCAATGAAGGGCTCAATCCAGGACCCTGGGATCATGACCCGAGCCACAGGCAGACACTTAACCGACTGAGTCACCCAGATGCCCTTCTAGCAATGCTCTTAAGCCCTATCCCATCCTTGGGGAGCTCTAGAAGAAAAGATTCTAGAATCTTTTGATATACCAGCACCACACAGTCAAGGGTTTTCAAAAGTTCTGACCTGCCCTTGCAAAAAGCACAATGGACTACAAATGGTCTTTGATCCCTTTGGAAACTCCAGAAGAAAGAAAGCAATACCTTCGAAACAGTACTACATAATTTTTAAATTCTTTGTCATTACCATCTCTAACTCTCTGGCGCTATATTTGATGTATTCCATAAACAGAGCATTTAAAATAAACTCGACTCTGTTTTATGTGCTTAAAAATATTAACTTAATCCTTATAGCAACCTGTGGTATAAGAATTCTTATACATTCATTTCACAGATGAGGACATTGAAGCCAAGGAAGGCTAAGTACTTGCTCAAGCTTATCGCAAGGAAGCATCTGAACAAGAACTTGAACTCGAGTAGCCTGGCTCTTGATTAAGATCCTCTAATATCACGTGGTTACTATTCTTTGTATTTATTATTCTGACTCCAGTTGTTAAATAAAGTTTGAGAGGGTAGTGTCCGGACGGGAAAACTCCAAGGGGAAGAGGAGGATAGGATGTTAAATAAGCATCATCTTTTAGTTGTAACTGATCATTTATTCATGGCTGAAATTTCCAATTATAGAAAAAAAAACCCACAAGTCATTATTCTAGATAATTGCTATCAACATTTGGTTATGTAATCATTCTTTTTCCTATGTACCTGTAAACAAATAGGAGTTTTAGAGAGGTGGGATCACACTATCTTTGACCATTTATAATTATCTGGGACATTGACACCATCACTGAACATTCTTTTAAACATTACCAGAGACTGAACAGCTTCAACTTATAAGACTATACCATGGTTTATTGGACAGTTAAATATTTACATTGTATCTATCTTTTAGTTTTTGCAATTATCAATACCATCACAATAAATGGTTGATCCCATCTCTGCTTATTTCTTCAAAATATTTTTTCTAAGAATGAAATTCCTGGGTTAAAAGATATACACATTTTTAAGGCCTCTTAATAAACCACCTTCCAGAAAAACTATAGCAATTTAGAGAAGATAATTATTTTCTCCTGCCACAACCTTCTTTAGATGGGGTCACAGCCAATCTAAGAAACATCCCAAGACAGATAGCTCTAGGAAATATACCTCTACAGAAACCTTTTTTCAACATCCCCTCTATAGAGTGAGTCAAACTATTGATCATTCTATGGTAGCAAACTGCAAAAACAGAACATAGCAGGAGGTAGAGCAGAAACACACGTTAAGCCTCAGTTCTGCAAATTTAGGACTTATGGTTTAGAAAAAGAATTGATTCTGATTAGTCATCTACACTTTATGAAAATATTTGCATTCGTTAATTTGGAATTCTCAACTAAAATTTTTAAAGGATCCAAGCAAATAAAGCAGACCAGCAATGTTAGGGGCATGCTAGGGGTAACGAAAAAAGAAGACCGAAAACACACCTTTAAGAGTAAGGTCTTTGATCCCTTTGGAAAGACTTTGCTTTTGTCAAGACTTAACTCTTCTAGGGGTGCCTGGGTGGCTCAGTGGGTTAAAGCCTCTGCCTTCAGCTCAGGTCATGATCCCAGGGTCCTGGGATTGAGTCCCGCATTGGGCTCTCTGCTCTACAGGGAGCCTGCTTCCTCCTCTCTCTTTGCCTGCCTCTCTGCCTACTTGTGATCTCTGTCTAGCAAATAAATAAAATCTTAAATAAAAAAAAAAAAAAAAGAGAGAGAGAGAGACTTAACCATTCTGAAAGGGCAGAGCCTGTTAGTAACAGCTGGCTATTGTCATGTACACATCCGGCTCCAGAATGACAAATTCTCAAAGGAAAGTTGAGAATCTGGGTTTTTTGTGTGCCATCTTCCAATTTAAAATATTTAAAATTGATTCCATTTTGAAAAATACTGCACTAAGTAGAGAGCATATTGTTTCCAATTTAAATTTTAGGGTTTGGGATGTCTGGGTGGCTCAGTTCGTTAAGCGGCTGCCTTCGGCTCAGGTCAAGATCCCAGCGTCCTGGAATCGAGTCCCACATTGAGCTCCTTGCTCTGAGGGGAGCCTGCTTCTCCCTCTGACTCTGCCTGCCACTCTGTCTGCCCGTGCTCACTGTCTCTCTCTGACAAATAAATAAAATCTTTAAAAATAATAATAATAAATAAATTTTAGGATTTATTCTATTTTGCCCTACATCCTTAGTTTTATACCAGAATCTTCAACATAGCCAAGGAAATGCTATAGAGAAGCAGATTTGTAACCAGCACTCTGGCTAGAGAGCAACTGATACAGGTACTTAAGAGGCACTACCACCTGTCTTCCTCCCAGGTGTTGATTATTAAGATGAAATGGGCTATAAAGAGGGTGGCAAACTAGACTGAGTGGGAAGAGAAATTGACTTACAAGAAATCAGTCACCACCTACAGGTTTATGAATGACTGACACTTTGAACCTATCTAGTTAGAGCTGAAACTTCCTCTGAAGAAGACCCGTATTATCTATGACATGCTGCTGCTGGCTTATCTGTGACAGTCACTGGAAACAGCCTCACCATGATCTATTTTAATAGGTTTCTTGACCTATTTTTATAATCCAGCACTGAAAAGCTAAACTGCTAACTTACAGAGTCTGGGCATGTTATTTTCCAATAAAATATATTTAAGGATCTTTCCATCCTAGTTTCCTTTTTACAGGATAGTTTCCATTGTACAGAGGTACCGACTGATCTGCAGCAACTTGAGAGAGAGAGAAAATGTCTTTAATGCATTGTCGCCCAGAGGTGATCCTTAGCTTCTGTCAGAAGCTTGGAAATCACTTAGATTCACAGTGCATGCATATTCTCTGATCTTAGATACTCCCCCCTTTTGAGGGAATGGTATGATGTTGGTGATAAAAACAAAGAACTCTCAACAGAGCTCCTAATATTAGTGCCTAGGAAAAAGTGAGCTCAACCACGTCAATTGTTTGCCATAGGAAATTTTTCCTTAGAACCCTTCCATATAACCGTTCACTCCACTTGCACCTCCACTACAAGAATACCCTTCAGGGGCACCTGGGTCAGTGGGTTAAAGCCTCTGCCTTCGGCTTGGGTCATGGTCCTAGGGTCCTGGGATCGAGCCCCACATAGGGCTCTGCTCAGCGGGGAGCCTGCTTCCTCCTCTCTCTCTCTCTCTCTCTGGCTGCCTCTCTGCCTACTTGTGATTTGTCTGTCAAATAAAAAAAAAAAAAAAAAAAAAAAAGAATACCCTTCAGACACTGAAATTCCAAAAAATAAAGAGTAGTAGGGTTTTAACTGTCCTGGTTACCATACCATCTCACTCATTTATCCAGCCTCTCCTAAAAGGCTCACAATCTTGATTGAGGCAAGAGTAAAACTGACCTAATGTAACAGAAAATTAGCCGATCAAAATGGATAACTATTGAAATCAGATTTTCTGCTGTTAGTTCCTTTACACAAAATTATTTGACTTCTTGAAAAGACTAGGATTGAAATATCCAAGCTGTCCTTGAGGTTTAAACCATACTTTGCTTTTCGGAGGCTCAAATGGTTGATAACGTGTCCCAGTTCAGTAGGAAAGGTCAGTAGGAAAATCATAAGGAATGGTAATAGGTTAAGAGGAAACCCTCGGCAAAACCATAGTACATCAAAATCATCTTGAAATTGCAAAACATCCACACAGCCCTCAAGTCAATTTCCAAACAAAAGAGTATATGTAAGGTTTGACCCATTGCAGGCAGCAACAAAACCTCTAATGATTAAGCCACCATCTCCTTGTATCCAAAAAGAGCAGGTGAAACAACACTACTAAGATACACTCTGTTTCCTCTTCCACTAAGGTTCTGACCAACCACGTGGCCATTATAGTCCCATGAGATATACCAGGGCCCACAGAAACGGAGGTTGCTGAGTGGATATGCAGACTCCCATTTTATAATGATCCATTTCACTGGCTTCCATCTGGTTCTTCAAACCCCCCCTTTCACATTCATTTCCTCTCTAAGAAATAAGATTTCCCATATCTACCACCTTAGCTCAAGCAACCATTACCCTCTTACCCAGACTAGTGCAATCAACTAGCTGGGCCTTGCTTCAGTCTTCTCTCCACAGACAAGTCAGAAAGAGGCATTTCTTTTAATTGAGGTGAAATTCACCCAACTTAGTGTTAACCACTTTAAAGTATACTATTTAATGATATCTAGTATATTCACATGTTGTGCAACCATCAACTCCAACAAAGCATTTTTCTTAACCCAAAAGAAGACTCACTGATGGTCATTCTGTATTCTCCCTCCCACAAATACCAGACCAACACTAATCTTTCAGTCTCTACCCAATTTACTATTCTGTTTATTTTAAATTCATCATAAAACAGGTTATCTTCTTTTACTGGTTTCTTTCACTTAGAAGTTTAAGATTCATGCACCTCATTTGTAGTAGAGCTTCATATGGCTAAATAATATTTCATTATGTATAGATTCATTTTGTTTATCCATTCTTCAGTTGATGGACATTTGGGTTGTTTCTGCTGTTGTCAATTATGGATAATTCTGCTCCAAACATGTGCACAAGAGTTTGATTTTGTTTTTTCCATTTTGGGTGAGGGTCAGGTTTACAAGTAGGAGTAGAATTGCTAGGCCTTAGGATTTAAACTTTGAGAAACTACCCAACTCTTCTCTGTGGCCACTGCATCATTTTACCTTCTTACCAACAACCTAACAAGAAGTCTAAAACTCTATGATCTAAAAAGAAATGTAAAATTTCACCATGTCCTTACCAATATGTTCTATACTATTCATTTTTTTAAAAATTTTAGCCAGAAAGATCTTTTTATAACTGTAGCTCAGGTGATAGAATCCCCTTCACAAACTCCCCATCGTTTAGAATAACATTTAGAATCTTTACCACGTATCTAAGGCCCCAACTGACTGAGGATAAGTTTCCCTCTCTCACCTAATCTCCCAGCACTTACATTATTTCATATGTCATGTCAGCTACATTATCCTTCTTAACAATCCTCAAAAGTGCCAACCTTGCTCCCACCTTAACGTTTTGCACTTGCTGTTGATCTGGAATGCACTTCTCTAAAATCTTTCTATTCAATTTCCTTATCCAAGCTTTAGCTCACACAGGATCTCTCCTAAAATTTTTCCCTAAACAAATATCTACAGTAGTATAAACCCACATGCCTGAGCATGGGGTTCCCTAGGAAATAATATTTAAGAGTCAAATACAAAATTTTGTCAAGCTGGGGATGGGGAAGATTGAAATTCTAAAGAAGTAAGAGTATGAGCATAAAAGAAAAGTGATATCATGAGCAAAAAATAGCCTATGTCAGGGAACTGTATTATTCCACTGGTCACAGTTTCTCAAACAAAACCAAACCAAAAGAAACAAAACAAAACAAAAACAGCCTGTTACTTGTTCTCATATTCTCCAGAAGGGCTATGTGACGTTACAGGGTTTCCAATCTATCATTGGAAGGCACAAAAAGAGTGTGCAATTTATCTTCTAGCTCCTTTCAATCTTCTGTCTGTGATTATTTGAAGTCTACCTCCTAAGGTTGTGGAGTTTTTTAATTGTGGTAGAATACACATAAAATTTACTATCTTAGCCATTTTTAAATATATGGTTTTATGTTAAGTACATTCACATTACTGTGTAACCAATCTTCAGAACACTGATCTTCTTGCAAAACTAAAACTCTATACCCTTATATAAGCAACAAATCCTCATTCCTCCCTCCTCCATCTCCTGGCGACCACCACTCTACTTTCTGTGAATTTGACAATAGCAGGTACCGCAGATAAATATATATACAATACTTATCTTTCTGTGACTAGCTGATTTAACTTAGCATAAGTTAAATAATGTCCTCAAGGTTCAACCATGTTTTAGCATGTGACAGGCTTTCCTTTCTTGTTAAAGTAGAGTAATATTCCATTGTATGTATATAGCACATTTTGTTTATCCATTCATCTGTCCATGAACTTTTGCATTGCTTCTGCCTTTTGGCTATTGTGAATAATGCTTCTATGCACATGGGTGTACAAATTCCTCTTCAAGACTCTTTCAGTTCTTCTGGATATGCATACAAAGTTGAACAGTTGACTCATAATTTTATTTTTATTTAACAAACTGTCAGCCTCTGTTCCACAATGACTATACCATTTCATATTCTCACCAATCATCCACAAGGATTCCAGTTTTCTCAACATCCTTGTCAACACTTATCTTCTGTTATTTTTTTCAAAATAACCATTCTAATGCATGTAAGGCCTTCAACATTTTAATTTATTTCCAGATTGTATAAAGTGGCTCTTCTAGGAAGCCACTGAGCAAGCCATAAACATCCATTCCAACATCCATTCCAGGTAGGGAATGGATAGGGCCTCTCCTTTCTGGCTGGGACCATGGATGGGTCCTCCTTATACCGTGGTGGCTGGGGTAGCTTTATGACTGCAGAAATGATATAACAAATTGCTAGGCCCAATCCATCCAAAGCCAACACCCAGAGTGAATATATAGGTATAAAAGGCCAGATAAATCCAAGATAGTGAATAAATTGGGTTTAATATATCTGTCTAAACCTGATTTATTTCTTTCAACATATTTGCTATTATCTAAAACTACATGTTTGAACATATTTCCTTTGGTTCACCTCCTCTAAAATATGGAGGTTTCATGGGGCAGAAAATTTATCTTGTAAGTGTTGGCGGCTGGGGGAATGCAGAACAGAAATGACCATCGGCCACTCTCTTCCAGCCCCCTCCCCCACCTTCCTCAACCCTTGACTCTCCCACCAAAAGGATGTATGCCCAGGTCACATCTCCATAGGTAACCCGAAACCTATGCAGGAAACAGAAATATCAGAACCCCCCACCCCATACCCTCTGATCACCAAATACCCTACCATATATGGATGTGAGCCCATGCGCTGCCTTGGCCCGATAAAAGACCCCCACTGACTCCCTCCCAGTGCGACTTCCCTGACTCAGCTTTCCAGAGTTGCAGAACCTCGCCCAAGGGTGCCCACCTCCTCCAGGCGTGACTTTCCTGGCTCCCCTTCTCCTGAGCCCTGAAACTTTGCCGGAGAGTGCCTTTACTAAATCCTGCCTTGCACCTACACTGTGTGGTGTTGTGTTTACCTCACCGGCAAAACTTTACAGTAATATTTCCACTTCCGATTACCTTATAAAGAACCACAAGAAACCATCCCTTACCTGACAATAAGAACAAATCTGAAAAGCCACAAAATCAGTTTTGAAGAACTGTGGATGCAAAGAATCAAAAAGGAACTCAATTTAAGGAAACAAAGATCCCTTAGGAAAAGAGAAGACGGTCACATTTGCTTTTATCCCTGGAGGAGCAGTAGGAGAAGGACTTCACCATAGGGCTAAGAAGAAACCAATGGGGCTTTTAGTGGCTATCCATGGACAAACATGACAGATTAGCATGCTCAAAGTCTTGCATCAGAGCAGATCTCTTCAGCTCCTTGTCTGGCCTCTTCCCCAAGTACACAGGTGTGGTACACCAAAGTCTGGAGCAGAATTTCCAAGATATTCCTGAGGTGTATAACATTGCCTCCGAGTGCAAAGCAAAAGAAAGCCTGCTGATGTCTGAGCATGGCAGAAGAGCTAAGACAAATCTCTGAGCACAAGAGGATTTTACACGAGTCAGGCAACAGCAGCAAAATGCTGGGGTTAAGGCAAGAAAGCTAAGAGACATTTACCCAAAGCACTGTGCATCCTTCTGAAGGCATGGGGCAGAGCATCAAAGCACAGGCAATATTGTCCAAGATACCAAAGTTAGAGGAAGGACTGAAGAGCAAAAGGATTGAACCACTTCCCAAGAAAACTACCAGTCTGGGCATAAAGCACAAGGGAATTTTTAGGTTTCTGGTGGAGAGATATTTCTGATTCTAGCCTCAGAACTGAGAGTAATGCTGAGTGGAATCAAACCAAAACTTCAAAGTTCAAACTCAAATCATCTATATATTAGATTAACTCAGCATGTCAGATACCTGACAAAGAAGAGGTATGTCCTTTCATGGTGGTAATATTTATTTTATTCTCCACTGTACTTTACACAAGACAGAATACAAAAAAATTATGAGACAGGTAAAGAAGATGGTTTCCTGTCTTGGCTGTGGACGACACTATCAATAATAGTAGACCCCAAATTAGTCCAAGATAAATTTGTTGAAGGATATAGTGGAAAAGATGATCAATGTGCATGAATACATGTAGAATTTCAACAGAATTATAAAAAGCAGGAAATGGAAATGAGGAAATATATCAGCACAAATAATTCCATGGGCTTATTCACAGGCTAGACACAATAGAAAAAGTAAACCGTGAACTTGGTACTTCTATATTTGCTCTTATGTCCAGAATATTCCTCTCCACTGTATCATCTGACTCATTCACTCTCTTCAGTTCTTGTCTCAAATGTCATTTCAACATTGAGGCATAGACCCCAACCTCTATTTTTCTCTGTAACATTTGTTATCTGAGTTTATATATACAGATATAAAAACAAGCACATATGTGTGTACCTTCTGATACAGAATTACTTAAAATTTATCTGGTTCTCCCTGTCAGAACATAAGCTTTTGAGATGAGGGACTTTGTGTTGTGCCTTGCTTTGTCCTTAAAACCTAAATTCTCTATTGAGAATATAGTGACTGCCCAAATGTTATCCCTCAACAGCTTGCAATGGTCAAACTTTGAAAATCATCAAGAACCATTTTACATAAAGACACAATTGAGAAATTCTGTGTTACAAAAGGATAATTCTGACAGCAAAGTAAAAAGGAATGGGCAGGAATGAAACACGGGTGAAGAACCAATTAAGAGGTTAATATCTGCATAGCAAAGGAAACCACCAGCAAAATGAAATATGCAACCTATGGAAAACAGTATTTGTAAATCATATATCTGATAAGAGGTTAATATCTCAAATACATAAAGAACTCCTATAACTCAACAGCAAAAAAACACAACAATCTAATTTAAAAATTGGCAAAGGCCTTGAATGCACATTTTTCCTAAAATGATAGCATATGGTCAATAGGCACATGAAAATATATTCAACATGACTAAATCAGGGAAATGCAAATCAAAACCACAAGGAGGTAGCACTTCACTGTCAGAATGGCTATTTTCCAAAAGTCAAAAAATAAGTGTTGGTAAGGATGTTCAGATAAAGGAACCCACATGCATTGTTGGTGGGAATGTAAACTGATGCAGTCACTATGGAAAACATTAGGAAGACACCTCAAAAAATTAAAAATAGAACTACCATTTGACCCAGCAATGCTACGTCTGAGCATTTATCTGAAGGGCCAAACAAACAAAAACAGTAATTCAATAAGGTATCTGCACCCCCATGTTCATTGAAGCCTTATTTACAATTGTGAGGATATGTTAATAACCTAAATGTCCATCAATGGATGAATGGATAAAGAAGATGTAGTATATACACACAATAGAGTATTATTCAGCCAGAAAAAACAAATACTGCTTTTGGTCAACATGATGGATCTTAAAGTCATTATACTAAGTAAAATAACTGAGACAGAGAAAGAGAATTATCATATGAACTGACTTATATGTGGAATTCAGGAACAAGAACAAAAACAAAACATAAAAAGACCAAATCCACAGATTCAGAGAACAGATTAGTGGTAGCCACCAATAAGGGGCTGAGGGATGGGTGAATGAGTAAAGATGGTCAAAAGATACAAACTTCCAGTTATAAAATAAACAATGGGGATATAACGTACAGCACGGTGACTACAGTTAATAAAACTGTGTCACATATTTGAAAGTGGTTAAAAGAGAAATCTTAAAAGTTCTCATAAGAAATTGGTAACTATGTATGGTGATGGATGTTACTTAGACTTACTATAGTAATGATTTCACAGTGTATTCAAATACCAAATCAGTATGTTGTATACCAGTCTAATGTCACATGTTAATTATAATATTTAAAAATGAACTTTGGGGGCACCTGGGTGGCTCAGTGGGTGAAAGCCTCTGTCTTCGGCTCAGGTCATGATCTCAGAGTCCTGGGATCAAGCCCTGCATTGGGGAGGCTGCGGGGAGCCTGCTTCCTCCTCTCTCTCTGCCTGCTTCTCTGCCTACTTGTGATCTCTGTCTGTAAAATGAATAAATAAAATCTTTTAAAAAAAAAATGAACTTTGACTTACCGTCAGATATATGCAAGAGTTAAGAAATAGATTGCACACCTAAGTGTATAAAGTAAAACTAAAACATCTGGAAAAAAGAAAACAGCAGCCAAACAGGAGAAAGTCTTCATGACAGAAAGTAAAGCAAGTATTTCTTAGAACACCCAAAACAAGAAACATAAAAGAAAGTGAAGCCCAATTTATCAATTTATCATTAAAACTCTGCTCTTCACAGATACTGTAAGAGAACAGAAGATTAGTCATAGGGGCACCTGGGTGGATCAGTGGGTTAAGCCTCTGCCTTTGGCTCAGGTCATGATCTCAGAGTCCTGGAATCAAGTCTTCGGGGACCCTGCTTCCCCCTCACTCTGCCTGCCTTTCTGCCTACTTCTGATCTCTCTCTCTCTCTCTCTCTCTCTCTGTGTGTGTCAAATAAATAAATAAATAAATAAAATCTCATAAAAAGAAAAAGAGAAAGAAAGCCAAGTTATAGTAAACATATAAATTTATAAAATAAAAACAGAAAAGGTTATTTCTATAACCAAGACACAATTTGATGGGAGTCTGAACCCACACTGAAGCACAAACTAAAATAAAGCACAGGTTTTAAAGGTATATTGGATCAAGAACCTTCAGGTCTTTGTGATAGTCCTGGTGGGGTAATTAGGTAAAGTCAAACAAGCATTCTAAGACAACTTTGAGATTCATAGTTTTGGCAACTATGAGAATTACAATGACATCACAAAGATAAATGAAGAAGTCAGGTGAAAGGTCTATAAGGTAGTTGAAAATATGCAAAACATGAAAATGAACTCAAGGCTAAAAACGGTAATTTAGGAATCCTCTCATTCTAGATCGTGTTTGAATCTGTGAGAAGGGGTAGAATCCTCAGCATTTACCATCTGTGCCTCTCCTTGGGCTCTTAACATGTCTCATGTGCATTAGTTTTTCACAAACAAGGCTCTTGAGATAAAACTTTCATTTCCCGAGGGTAGAAATTGGGTCTTAAACTTTGTGTATTCTTCTCTATCCAAAAGATTTCCTTGACAATAGCAGGATTCAACAAATGTGGTAATTCAGTTGTTGAGTTATTTATATCTTATAGCCTACAGTAATTCTATGCTCAAGATTCTGAATAATACTTTTATATAGCTAAAAATGAAATTTATCTTACAATTGATATGGGCAGTCAGTGTAGATTTAAGGGTTTTTTTCCTAATAATAATTGTTATGTTTTTCGAATGCATCTTGTTTATACTCATTTCAACACACACACACACACACACACACACACAGGACTGGAATTTGAGAGATTAGCATTTGAACTCAAGACTCTCTCCTAAACTACTTATATGGTTTAAAACAAATAACCTAGATATCAATATATTTTTTCTCATGTAAAATAACCCAAAACATCCTTTATCTCCTATTTAAACAGAAAATAAAATGAGCCTTGAGGTATTTAAAAGCTAAGTAATACTTCAGATTGTAATATTGCAATTCACACATAACTTACTGTCTTACGTTATCTCCTCAGCCATTTTTCTTGAAATCAGATTCTTAATGATTTTGCCTTTCCAAAAAAAATGCTATAGGAAATAGCATGTGGAAAATCCAAGATCAAAATCCTAGTTTTTTTTAAAAAACATTTTCCTTAGGTTGGAACTGCATATGTTTGAATAATCATTTTAGCCCCCAGTGACTTGCTCCAATATTTAATAAAAAATATGTAAACTACGTGCAAAATTAGTCTTTCTTCAAATCATGTGTTTCCTGAGTGCTAGAACAGAAGCAATTGTAAGATGCATTATTAATATTAAGTAAACATTTTTTTGAAAAAAAATTCTTTAAATGCACATATTAATTTTAAAATGTAAGAAACTAGTGCAACTTAGAATCAAAGATACAATGAAAAGTATCATTTGGAGACTAGAGAGGCTGTGTTCTGTATTCAAATGTAAGCCTTTATGAATATAACCAGTAGGCTGAACAAACATGTAGGCTGAACAAACATGTCCCATGGAGCTACTCTACCATCTCTTTAAACCTGCTGATGGTGTAATTCACCACTGCTTGCTCCTAGAGAAGGTATGAGCATAGGTCAATTTGAGTCCCAAGCATTATCTTACTTCTCTGGCCAAAAACGTCCAACCACTTATCATTATCTACCTGCAGGTTGTAATGTCTTCCTGAGCTAGCCCTTCTAGAGATGGATGTCCTGCAGAAAAATATCCCGGTCACTGTTACTGAAACCATGAGGATACAAGCAGTGGGAAAGGAAAAAGAAATAGTATAGTTCTTGCTCAACTGGCCACATTTTAAACTAGCTTCACATTCTGAGCCTGGCAGATGTTCAAAGTTAATTCCTTTGCTCTTAAGTGATGTGCCTTCTTCAGAGATTTCCCAAATCAGAACATTCTGTTTTTCTTTCCTAAGATCCAAAAGATCAATTTTCCCCACTGTTCCCACTTAGCCCATTGATTTTCAGCCATGCACCACACACACTCTGTTTAAGGAGACCACAGAACTTCTAAGACACCTTTTTGGCTGGATTTCAAACCCCTCCAGGCTGATTCTCCCATGCGGCCATACTCTGAACCACAGGTAAAATTCATTCATCCTTTGCCCAGAGAAATTCTAAAAGCACAAATCAATCCAAACCCAGGCACAGCAACTCCACTGGCAAAGCAGCTAGTTATCATCCCTGGTTCTCTATGCCTGTACGTCAGGAATATCCTGTCAGTCGCCATAGTCCTGATGAAGTATCTTCTACTACCATGCTCTCAACCCCATGCTAAGGTCAAGGCCAAGAATCACTGCACACCTTACACCTAAGAAATCCTTTTTACCAAATCCCAATAAGATCTCCAACAATCCTTCTATCACCCCTTTGGGTGAACTTACCTTACAGCTAGGAAGCTACTTCATTTCTTTCCTTTGAAAATTTGCATCTTGATTTTCTAAATCACATGAGAAATTTTATCTGTTATACCTTCATTTCTCTGCTGAAACTTCCAGCTGTGGAAAACTGAACATAAAGTTATATATTACCCTAGTATTGTTCTTAAATATTTCATTAGGGCAATTTGTTTTCTTATGTCTTTGGTTAATGTGCAACAGAAACTGTTTCCTTGACATTCTGTTGCTGCAAGAGGAAAGAATTCCTGAAGAAAGGAGATATATACAACTTATAAATCAATATAACTTATAACAATATAACTTCAACCTAAGAGAAGAGCTTGGAAGATTGTACATCTTGGTCTCTGAGGTACTGCTCATTTAGAATGTTAACACTAAAGCACATAACCTTTTCATTCAGACTTTAAGCCAAACACAAGTTTACTTCCTTCCCATGTTTAGATAATAAGGCTGTATGCAGTGGGTAAAAATTACCATCTTCCAATAAATTGTACTTAGTTTTTTGTTTTTGTTTTTCTTTTAAAGATTTTATTTGTTTATTTGACGGACAGAGATCACAAGTAGGCAGAGAGCCAGGCAGAGAGAGAGGGGGAGGCAGGGTCCCCACTGAGCAGAGAGCCAGATGCAAGGCTCAATACCAGGACCCTGGGATCATGACCTGAACTGAAGGCAGAAGCTTTAACCCACTGAGCCACCCAGGGGCCCCTATACTTAGTTTTATAAAGGGCTCAATGGAGTCACTGACAACTGTTTTAGGAATACATAGAACAGCTGATCACCAAACCTTCTATGTATACTTAATATAAAAATTAAAGACTTGATAAGAACAAACAGAAATAAACATTACCAACATTTGCCTCAGTACTTGACCCTACAAATGTGTAAGAATGAACAAATGTTTAACTTATGTAGAATTTACATACTTTCAGGTTCATCAGATGGATTAGATGATGGTGCAGTGACAAATAATCCTAAAATCTGACTTATAACTCAATCTAATAATCCTAAAAATAAAATAATCCTAAAATCTGACTTATAACTCAAGATTATTTGTTTCTTTGCCCATTGGGATCCAACAAGGAGACTCTGATCACAGTAATAACTCGGGAATAATTCAGACTTATGGAAGCAAGCTCCACTTCAAATATCATCAAGTGCTGTGGTGGAGGGTAAGCACTCATATGTGGTAAAGGGTAAGCACACTGTATGTGTAACATATAGAATTCACATCAGTAACCAACCAGAAGTGATCCATCATTTTCTCTCATGATTTATTGTGCAGATAAAGTCACATGATGCCATCCATCACAAAGAAGCCTGGAAATACAAACCTACTGTGTGGTTAATAATATTCACTAAAGAGCATTAAAGATGACCATTGTTTTATAGATAGGCTGGATCTACATACAATCAAGATGGCCCCTGGCTATCCATGCTTACACCCTACCAATTTAGCATATCAGAAAAAGATACTATTTTCTGGTGAGTCTGCCCCAAAACAGAAGCTTCATAAGATAACCCATGATTTGTCAAGTGTCTCACCAGATCTGTCAGGTGGCCATCCCCTCATATGATATTTTTAATCACATGGCTTTATTTTCATCTTTCCATTACAAAGCACAGTAATTCAGTCTGAGATGATGACAGGAATCAAGCCAGAACAGTCAAAAAATATATGTAGGACTTTCCTGATGCTATCTAAGAAGGTTTGTTCTTTCTCTGTAATCACCAGGTATAAAGATAATACCAATCTTGAACTGATGGCACTTATTTTTTACTTACAGTGAAAAAGCCTGTCTGAGAATAAACCAATAAAACCATCAATCAGGATGAAGAATTTACAAAATAAAAAAACACAATCTTGATGACTATGAAGTCTTTACATCCAGTTGCATCTAAAGTGAGTTCCACTTATGATGGTCTCATTTAAATGGCCCATTTACAATTCTCATGCTTTGCCTTAAACACAAAAACAGAAGGCTCCCTTTATGCTGTTCACTAAAATATTTCTTTGATCTACATAAATCCCAATCAAAATACACTCCTTAGAAACTAATTTGAGACCTATTGATCGTTCCTGTAGAGTTTATGGACTTAAGAGTAAAATATTCCAAGTTCTTAGGAACAGGTTTTTGTAGGTCACTTTTCCTCAATTATTCCTGGTAATAGGATCCTTTCTAAGGGCAGCAATGACTTGACCTTGCTCAAAAATTCTAGTTCTTGTGTAACCTAGGCTTATAAACTTACAAAATATTTTCTTCTAGAAAAATCAACCCCAGTAGAACTTAATGTATTCCCAAATACCAACATTTTCTTAGACTTAATGTCTACATATGAGCCTATGTTATACACAACATTCAAAACATTTTACAATACTACGATCTAACTTTTTGAGGCCCAAGTCAATAAGGAAGTATTTTATTTTATCCCCAATTTATGCTTGAGGACACCAGTGAGTTCTACTTTACCATCCACTATACAACATACAACTAATATAAAACTGAAACCAAATGGCCCCATGATGGTTTCTCTGTGTAAATAATCTCTGTACCCAAGTGAAGGAGTCTTTAGTTATGATTTTTTTTTCTTTCACTCCCTTTTTAAATGACAGACTATTTTATCTTCAGCATATTAGCACCAAAGATGATTTAATCATAAATATTGGATAGTTGATGTTTTCCCCACTTATTTCCAAGTCTTTGCCTAAAATCTCAAATTTCTCCTTTATTACAGATAATTGATGATTTTATTGTTAATCACATTTCTTTGCATAATGTTTAAGAATGTACACTCTGAAGCAAGATAATCAGTTCAAATTCAGGATCCACCTCATGCAAATTACTATTTTACTTTTCCGTGCCTCTGCCTTCTCTTCTAGGAAATGGGCATAGCAGCTTACTCACAGATTTTTGGAAAATAATGGTTTTAAATGTATTAGTAGATTATTGGTTGGAAAATAATCTATTAAAATATTTAGAACCATGTGTAACATATAGAAGATCAATTTAAGTATTACTTATTACAGTTCTCATGAACTTTCTCATGAGAACTTTCAGGAAGTTCTCATATTACCCATGCCTAATTTCCATATTACTCCCCAAAAAGACTTACACCATAGTCTTATATTTCCTTAGAACTCACACCACTAAAATCATGGGAGTCATGACTTAGACATTTTTAGAGATTTTTAAAGGTTTGTGGATTCTAAATAATACAATAAAAAATATCAGGAAATCAGATATGCAATTAACCATAGGATATATTGGCTCTTTAATTTCGTCCATTCATTCCCTCTTCCCATTTATCCTATTTCCCTCTACAGAGCCAAAAGCTTTACTAATAATAATGCATCTTCATTAAATCAGGATGCCTTTAAGAGACTATACCTATTATCTTATATAGCCAGTTAAAAAAGAAAACCAGTATGTGTGTACACACACACTCTCACTCTCTGTTGACTTTATTATGTTACTTGTATATACAGAAAAACATTAGTATAAAGATAATCACAACTATTGCTCTTATTCAACAGTAAAACCTAGTTAAAACTCAAGAAGTTACTAGATAAATAAAAATAGTTAACAGTAATTTAACATAACTGATGATGTTTTTTGCTGAAACAAATCCAGGAGTTACAACCCAACTATGCTACCAATAGCTATGGCAAATGCAAAATTTTGAGTTCTATATTCTTCACTACTTTGTGCTTTGCTGTAATTCAATTTTCACAACTCTTTTATCAAATAGAAGGGCTGAAAAAGCCTTGTTGGAACAACCTGCAAGAAACACATTTGGACTCTACTTGGTATTTACTGTTTAGACTGATTTTGCCTTTTAATTGTTAGAACCTGAAAACTGAAGCAAGGTTGCTTGGTTTTCAACAGCCAAAATTTCAAACATTGAAATTATTAGGCAAAATCCTATTCTAAGGCAGACATTCTCAGATTCTTAAAGGAAAAAAAAATTTTTACATTTAACTTCATTATATTTGAAATAAAAGTACTATTTCCACAGAGAATTGTGAAAACATGTTATGCTAACTTCCTGACCTCAATAGGAGAAACCCTGGATTTCCATATTGATCATGCATTCCTTTCTGTAGGTCATTCCAGAACACTGCTTTTGTCTTCTCACCTAGCTAGGCAACTCAAGAGAGAATATTTTTACTGCAAAAAGTAGGTGGCTTTGAAGCAGGCTGACCAACTTGTCCCAATTTGTCCTCTCTCACCTTTTAACACCAAATGTCCCATGTCCTGGGAACCTCTTCAGTCCAGAACAAATCTGGATAGTCAATAACTCTAATGCAGATCATGGAGCATTTGATGTGTTTAAGTAGGCCTGTGTCTGTTCCCATGGTGGGAGACAGATAGCAATTAAGTGGGCCTGAATATCTCTAACCATTTCGTCCTTTCTTAGGGAAGTCTCCAGACTTCCCTACCTATCTCCTGGAACCAAGAAGAATTCAGCCCTCTCCTGGCAAGATGGCAAAGTTTGGAAATAATCTTGGAGTACTTCATATAATACCAGTAGGTCTTCCAACCACTCTTTGAGGAGGTCTCCTGATCTACCTGCAACACTTGGAACTCAGGTTTTCTTAATTTAGGCTGAATCTCTAGCTTTCCTCCTTTCAGCCCAAGGGACAGAGATTTTCTGTTACCTTATAGCTCAGCGGGGGTTGCTTTCAGGTTTCACACATTATTAAAAGAGAAACTACAAGTCTTTTATGAATATAGATGCAAAAATCCTTAACAAAATATCATAAATCAAATCTAGCAACATGTCAAGATAATTATTATACATCATGACCACACATAGGATTTAGCCTAGGAATGCAAAATTGGTTCAACATCCAAAAGTCAACTCATGTAATACACCATGTTAATAGAAAATTCTAAGGAATCTGCTAAAACAAACACCTTTAGAATAAGGGAGTTCAAGCAAGTTTTCAGGATGTAAGTTCAACATATTAAAATCCACTGTTTTTCTATACAGTAACAATAAATAAACAAATAGCAATTTTTAAAAATTTCATTTAAATAGTCTCAATACAAGAGAATAAACAACAGAAACACAAAGCTCATCCTCTGAAAACTATAAAACTTTTGGAAGAAATTAGAAAAGACCTCAACAAAGGGGAAGACATCAGAAGACTTAATATTGTTGGTCAGTTGGTCTACAAATTCAACACAGTCCTTATTGATATTCCAGCTGATTTGACTACATATATTGCTAAACTAATTCCAAAATTTATATGGAAGTGTATGGGACACAGCACAGTGTGAATTTAGGGGGAAAAAAGTTTTCAACCCATTTTACCCCCACTGCATTTTTCAGCTTAAAATACTTCAATTCGGAGCAACAAACATAATTTTATAGGTTTAACTTGTTCAGCAAAACAACAAAACTCAAAGAAAACCCTACCCAAACACCTCATAATAAAACTACTAAAAATAAAAACTACCAGAAAACGGAGAAAATAACACATTACATAAAAAGGAACAATTCAGATAACTGAAGATTTCTCAACAAAACCCATAAACAGAAACCAGGCAACAGTTGTGCTCCTTTGTGTTCCTTTTCTACTGCTGCTGTAACAAATTACCACAAATTCAGTAGATTTAAAGAACATAAATGTCTTACCTTTAAGAGCTTTGTAATTAGAAGTCTAATGTGGTTCTCACGAGACTAAAATCAAAGCAGCTGTAAGGCTGCTTTCCTTTCTGGCGTCTGAAGGACAGAACGTTTCCTTACCACTTCCAGTTTCTAGAGACTGCATATGTTCTTCATTTTCATGACACTTTCCCACCATTCTCAAACCCACCAACACTGCAGGTCTCTGACAACAGCTGAACAGGTTCTCTGCTTTTAAAGGATTAAGTGGAGCTCCGCCCCCTCACTAATCCCGGATTTTCTCTCCACCTGAAAGTCCTTAATTTAATTACAATTATGGTGCAAAGTTCTAAGTAAGGTAAACTAGCCCCAGGTTCCAGGCATTAGAACATTAACATCTTTGCAGGTCTGTTTTTCTGTCTCCCACAAGTTGGAACACCAGTATATATTTTTTTAAGATTTTAATTATTCATTTTTAGAGAGAGAGAAAGAGGGAGGGAGGGGCTGAGGGAGAGGGAGCAAGAGAATCTCAAAGCAGACCCTTCACTGAGAGAGGAGCCTGTCTCACAACCCTGAAGTCCCGACCTGAGCCAAAATAAAGAACCTGATGCTTAACTTGACTGGACTACCCAGGTGTAAATGTAACAACAGTTTTAAGGCTCTGGGAGGAAAGAACTATTAACCCAGAATTTATATCCACCAAAAAATAGCATTCAGAAATTAAAAAAAAAAAAAAAGAGAAAGAAAGAAAGAGAGAAAGAAAGAAAGGAAGGAAGAAAAGCAATACAGATTGAAAAGAAAGAAATAAAATTGGCTCTATTTACAGATGGCATGCTTGTGTTCAGAGAAAAATCCCAAGAAAGCTGCAAAAAAAGTTATAACTGAATTTTCACAGTATAAAAAATCAGTTTACAAAAATCAGTCATGTGTCTATATGCTGTCAATGGGCAATTTGAAAAAGAAATATTTTAAAGAACAATTTACAACAGCTATAAAAATGAGATACATAGTTGCAAGTTTAAACATGTGTGAGATCTATATGCTAAAAACTATAAAACACTGATAAAAAAAATCAAAGACCTATTTTGAAGGAGAATGTTTGATATTCATACGTTGGAAGATTCAATATTGTTAAGATGCCAATTATCCCCAAATTCTTCTATAGACTTAATGATTTCTAGTCAAAACCTCAGCAGGACTTTTTGTAGGTACTGAAATCAGATTTTGCAATTAACATATAAAAGCAAACAAGAGTTCAAAGCAAAAACAACTTTGAAAATGAAGGAAAAAAGAATTATACGACTTGATTCCATGGTTTACTAGAAGGCTACAGATCTCAAAACAGTACTGTATTGGTGAAAGGATAGATGCTCAGATAAATAAATGGAACTACCTAGAGAACCCAGAAATAAACCCACACCAATACAGTCAATTAATTATTCTCAACTGTGGAAAATAAATTCAGCAAAGAAAGAATGATCTTTTCAACAAACAATTCTGGAATAATTGGACATCTACATGTCTTTATGAATCCTAATGAATCCTAAATCTAAATGCAAAACGTAAAACTGTAAAGCTTTAGGAAAAAATAAAAAACACAAAGAACAAAAAATTTCTTTAAGACATTGGGTTGGCAAAGTGTTCTTAAATATAAACTAAAAGCATAATACATAAAGAGAAAATTTATAAATTAGAATTCCTCAGAATTAAAAGCTTTGATCTGTGAGAAACACTGTTAAAAGAACAAAAAGGCAAGCTATGAGGAGAGATTAGCTGCAAACCTGAGCAAAGCCTCTTTTTCATCTCTGCTGTATTCCCAGGAACTAGCACAGTATCTGGCTATAGTAGAAACTCAATTAAAAAAAAAAAAGTGTTAAATGAATGAATAAGTGAAATATTTAGCCAGTATTTATCATCTTATAGGCTCATAAGCCTATGTTCACAGATGGTAGAAGGTTTCATACATGGGGCCAAAAACAAGTTAAAATGTTCTTTTCAAGTGAAATATAGATGTCTAATCTCAAAAACTGGCATGGTGTAACACCAGCCATTCTCGAACTTCTTGGTCTCAGAGTCTCCTTACACCCTTAAAAATTACAGAACCAGATAGATGAATGGATAAAGATGTTGTATATTTATGCAATGGAATATTATTTAGCCATCAAAAAGACTGAAATCTTGCCATTTGCAATGACATAGTTGGAGCTAGAGGGTATAATGCTAAGCAAAATAAATCAGAGAAAGACAAATACCATATGATTTTACTCACATGTGGAATTTAAGGAAAAAAAAAAAGAGTAAAGGGGGGAAAAGGAGAGAGGCAAACGAAGAAACAGACTCTTAACTGTAGAGAACTCACTGATGGTTACCCGAGGGGAGTGGGGTGAAGGGATGATGGGTGACAAAATGAAGGCATTAAGGAGTGCTCTTATCTTGATGAAAAAAAAGTTAAAAGAAAAGACAAAAGTAAACGGTTATGAAAAAAATTATTGAAGAACTCAAACAACTTTTATGTATCTTATACCTATAATTATTTAGTGCAATTAGAAATTATAGCTGATTTTATTAAATAGTTGTAAAACCATGTGTTTACATAAATAACATTTTACTTAAAAATAATTTTTATTTAAAAATATATAGTCATTGTTTTAAATTTTTGCAAATTCCTATAACATCTGACTTAATAGAAAACAACTAGATTCTCTATCTGCTTCTGTACTCAACCTCTTATATCAACTCTATTGCACATACATGAAGGAATGAGAGTGGAAAAGACAACATCTTAGAAATCCCGTGAAAATAGTTTTAACTCAGAACCCTTGAAAGAATCTCTGCAACACATTTTGAAAAATCACTGGGACAAACAAATCCTAAAGAAACGTTTTATCTAGGAAATATATATATATATATATAAGCAAAATATCATTATGTCTATTAATGAAGCACTTACTTATATCCAAATAGTAATTTGACATGAAAACACCACTTGAAGCTAAACTTAAAGAGAAGTCAAGACCAGGCTCAAACGGAGGCTACATCTTCCAACTTTGATTCTATTTCCCTAATCCTCTGGAGAACTTCTTGCTTTATTAAAACCCTGCATTAACTTTGTTCCTTATCTTTTTCTCTGGAATGCAAAAGAGAGGTGTCAACTTCTCTTTAAAAGTGACTGAAATTCCAACAATTTCCAACTGTGAAGGGACAAAAAAAGTTATAGGAATAGTACACAGACCAGTCTACAAGATTAGCATCACCTTGAAAGCTGTTAAAGCTACATTGGTCCCAGGAGAGATCAATTAAGTCAGAAGGGGGGGCTGTAACCTAACCCCTTCTGATGTCATTGGGTTTTGTTTAAAGCTTCCCAGGACCTTCTAAGTAGCAGCCAGCACTGAGAATCACTGCCTTAGTGACTTGAGGCCCCAACCTCTGAGTATATTTCATCCCTTCCTAATGACTCTACCTTCTTATAAAGAGCCCCAGAAAGGATAAAAGTTTGAACAACAGCAGCTCTCTCTGCCTTCAGGAATTACGGCAAAATACATTTGTAACTTAAGACTTTTCATCTTGGTAACTTGGATTTGCTTATATTGTTTAAAATGGGTGGCCTCTCTTTCCTATATGCTGGGATTTCAGGCAGAGCCAATTCCACAGGCATGCAAACTGGAAGTGCACAGAAGCTTGGCCCTCAGAGGGGCCCTGTATTTGGTTTCTGGCTCTGCTATTGCCCTCTTGCAAGGATTAAGAATTGTTAACAGGTATCTCTGCATTTTTCATTTTTCACTGAACCTCATAAATCATGTAGCTGATCCTGATTTCAGGCTAAATCTGGAACTATAAAAATTTGAAGAATGAATTGACACTAATTTGACAAGAGCTATACAGCGGGCCTGCTACACAAGAAGAGATTCCAGCTGTCAGATAAATAAGTCCTGGAGGTGTAATGTGTAGCATGGTGACTATAGTTAACAGTATTTTTTGTGTATTTGGAAGTTGCTAAGAGAGTAGATCTTGAAAGTCCCATCACAAGAAATGAAAATTACAACTAAATGTGTCGATGTATGTTAACTAGACTTACTGAGGTGATTATTTCACAGCATATACAAAAACTGAATCATTATGAAGTATAACTGAAATTAATATCACATGTCAATTATATCTCAATTTTTTTAAAAAGTCTATAATAAAAAAAAAAGAAAAGAAAAAGCAACCTACCAAATGGGAAAATATATTTGGAAGAAAAAAAAAGAGATTTACAATGATTCCCTATATTCTTAATCCCTAACTCTTCTTCTCCTTCTTCTAAAAGCCCCAAACCACAGTTCATAACCTCTTCTCCACTTCAAACTCTTATTCATGGCCTAGGTTCTTTTTTACTAATTGGGGTTACAAAGGGGATTATTTCAGCGCAGTTCCTAACTAAAAGCAGATTACCAGGCAAGTTAGGAAAATCTGAGAAGGGCTTACAAACGTGTATATAGGCTCTACGAAAACCAGAAGTTGCTAAAGAACTAATCCAGAATAAAGGCAATGACCCACAGGTTTAGGAGGGATCACAGAAAGGAGGCTACTTTTTTTTTTATTATTTGACAGAGAGAGAGATCACAAGTAGGTAGAGAGGCAGGCGGGGGGGGGGGGGGCTCGGAGGGCGAGGAGCAGACTCTCTGCTCAGCAGAGAGCCTAATGCAGGGCTTGATCCCAGAACCCTGAGGTCATGACCTGAGCCGAAGGCAGAGGCTTAACCCACTGAGCCACCCAGGTGCCCCGAAAGGAGGTTATTTTGAGTGAAATATTGAACTTTAGTCAAAGAAGCCAATCACAGGCAACTTGAGCCAGAAAAGTAAATAAATGCTTAGATCTCATTCTTCTCCCTCCTGTTGATCTACAACCATGGCACCCTATGAGCCACACCCAACCACAAGGTGGAGGACAAAAAAGACCATGCCCTTAAGCCTTAGAACTTGGTTGCCTGGCTCAGAAAATGGTTAGAAAGTGGGTCTTGAGATGAGCGTGAAATACATATCAAAGTCAACTCCTTTTCCCTATCGGCATCCTTCTTTGCCCTTTGTCCAGGTGAAATGTGTCCCCGACACATGAATATCTGAAGTCTTACTGGACTTCCCTGTAAAATAGGGTGATGTCAACTCAAGTCACACTCCCATCCCAAACCTTACATGCTAGCCAAAATGGGGTTCTTCATAGAAAGTAAAAGGAAAAAGTGAAAAAACAAACAACTAAGTAACATCAATTACAGTTGTTTATGTTCTTCCTGTTCCTGGTTCCTAAGACCTACATTTGTTAATTAGACTTCCTTCTACTCCACAAACTTCATTCCTATGGGAAGTGAGTCAGCAGTCTTGTCTTTTTTAGGTTATCATATTTTTCTATTAGCCAGGACTACTGGGAAAGAAAGTATCAAAAGTTCCTCCACCAAATTCCCTGGATCCCAGATACTGTCTTCTTTGCCCCCACCATGGGATGGAAGAACAATCCAATTTCTCATAGATAACTGGGATCTATTTCCCCTGCCAAAATGATGATGCTATGCTATTCTCTATCTATTGCATAGACTCCATTAAATGATTATAAGTTTATTAGAATTTTAAATAGAGGAACTTCATCAAGTCACTAACATAATAAAACTTCTAAAATACCAGCTCTTGACTATCCACAGAAGCCCACAACTTCCCTAATACTCCTTTCTTTTGATGTTAAGTATTTGGTTATTTACAAGAGTTAACCATGACTAAAATAAACTTATGCCTCTTTCTCACTTTCTTACTGAAGTTTGCTAAATTTGTTTTCCTATGGCCTTTAACCTTACTTTGCATATCAGCCTAGTTTCAGTATATTTTAATGAGAATGTCTGATTTTTAAAAAGAACATTAAGGACTCTGTTAAAGGTTATGTTCCAAGAATAGTATCTCTTAAGGGAGACAAATGAACAGAAATAAGTTTGGCTTTATATTATAATTTTATTTCTATTTGACCAATGAAATGTCAGAAATAGGGGTATAAGTATCCAAGGAGGTTCACTCACTCTTATATTCATTTAACCAGTATTTTACAACTACTGTGCAATATTCACTGTGATAGACACTATTATTGCTCTGTAGGGAGCAATGTAGATGAGTGGGGTTAATAAATAAAATACAAAAAACACTTAACCCTCAAGGGACATATGATCCAATATGAAGGATTCAACACATACATGATGAATGATTAATTAATTACAAGTATGGGATAGTACTAATTTCAGAGGAAGAGTGCACTATCAGAGTTCAAAGCAGAAGGAAGTTCACTCTGTGGGCTTAAGGAAACCCACCTTTGTGGGGGGAGGAGTTTCCCTCTGAGAAAAAAATAGCCCCTGGCAGCTGAAAAATGGGCCATGAGCAAAGGGATTGATGAGGTAGAAATAGTGATTTAAAAGGCATTTGCTTTAGATTACAACTTAAAACTAGAAGTATATAAAATCATCCATGGAAAGAAAATAAAAATAAAAGAGGTTTATGCCTTAACTTGGGACATATGGGCATTTCCTGGTTGGGGAACTGGGAGGGTCACTCAGGATCAAATGATTAAGTGAAGGGCAGTGAGAAAGAAAGGTTTAAAGATAATGAAGATTTTTTTTTTTTAAAGATTTTATTTATTTATTTGACAGAGAGAAATCACAAGTAGATGGAGAGGCAGGCAGAGAGAGAGAGAGGGAAGCAGGCTCTCTGCTCAGCAGAGAGCCCCATGCGGGACTCCATCCCAGGACTCTGAGATCATAACTTGAGCCGAAGGCAGAGGCTTAACCCACTGAGCCACCCAGGCGCCCCAAGATAATGAAGATATTATCTATGATGAAAGTAAAAGTTTCAGAGATAATTTCAACTTGTCAGCCCCAACCTAATACCTTTAGCAGAAAGCAACACACCCAGAGTACAGTAGGGGCTAGCTAGCCCTGAGCACCCTGTTTACTCCTGGGAAACAGCCTGGATTCTCTAAACTCCTTTTCACATTGCTGTTCCTCCCACACCCCTTTGCACTGATTATTTCCAGCTTTCTAGCTTCATCTCCCTTCTGGCCCTACATCCAGCCCTTAAACCTGACTTGTCCTCTAGCTCAGTGTTTTTGAGCATTTCAGCATCTGCAGACCATTCATTTGGCATTTGGTACACACAGAAACCACCAATTTTAGATTATTTTTAAATCCTTTCCAAAACAATACAGCAATATTGTAAACCAGTATACTACTACTGGTAGTAGTAGTTTAGTTTAGTAGTGATGAAGAGTAAAGTTTTCTTTCAGCAAATTTTCCATAACAATTATATGTGATGCAATGCTGAATAGCTTGGAGCACAGATGTGACTTTTTAATTCAGACAGTTCCAACTTATTTTCTTTTTCTTTATTTCTGTTAAATATAAAACTTCAAATTTACGTATGTCATCATCAGTGGAAGCAATAGCTCAAACAGGAGCCTAAAAATTAAGGAGACATATCTTCTTGAGATACTACTTTAAGAGCACCATCAGATGCTAAGATAATAAGTATACAATAACCAAACAGGAAAAAAAATGTCTATTTCTACTTGCGAAATAATGGAGACTTCTTTCCTAGTTCATGTTTTGATTGCATTCAGCTTTAAAAGGGTTTTTTTAGAGTTATAATCTATAGCAAGCTTTAGATATGGTTTATAAAAATGTCCAATATGTCATTGTTTTGCTTCTCCAATAAAAAATAAAAATAAAAAAATTAAAAATCATGAAATATAAAAGAACATCAACTCTGAACAATCAAGCCATATTTGGTTGTGGAATCACAATATGGTATTCATTTTAAATTCTGGCATTTTATCAGGTCTTCTATACAGTGACATTAAAGAACACTAACGTGGTTTTACTGGCATTACCATTATTATGAATTTTTTGGAAAATCATCCTTTATTGTAAAACCTCGTATGTGCTCCAAGCTGGAATAACTATATACTCACAATGGATGCAAAATGAACTTATGAAAAAATGTCTATTTTCTTCAAGGTTGACTCAAGATTAAAATAAGTATTTTCGTTGCCAGCCTTTCTGGGTAAGCAAACCTGGTCTGTGGATGACATCACGATATCTGCCTTTAGTTACGTAGTAACGCCCACCCTTCTCTGTACTCACCTAGCACTCCTTATCTACTAAAAGAAAACGAAGTCCTTATTTACAAAATAACTTAAAAACGAAAATCTCAGTAACTTCTGGGAGCACAGGGTTTCTCTGAAAAACGGAACAAAAAGGCATCAGTGTGCTTTACATCCATACTATCCACAGCTGTGGCTTCAGCTCCCCATAAATTAATGTATATACAAGAGTAATGGCCCCTTCATGCTGACTGCATCTTATACTACGTAACAGCTCACTGTGTCATTTGAAAAAGGAATTTTTACAATCCCTCTTCTAGTTTTACTTCAAACATGATATTTAATCATTTACCTCCAGTCTGGTTTTATTATCATCTCCAAAATTGATGTACTTTTGACCTGATGTTATGAGGAGGGCCACTTTGATTATGTCATTATAGTTTCACATATTATCCACAGCAAATGACTAAGTGTGTTAATTTTATCCTAAAAAGAATCATTTTTGGCCTAGTTCAAGGGGAAAATATCAATTGTTTTCACAAAGACATTTAAACACAAGGGCTTGTAAGCCATGTTAAATACTCAAATACATGGCTTTGTGTCACTGTCTGACAAATGCTCATACAAAAAGAAAATTGTTACCAGTCCAATGAAATGTACTGTATACATGTGCATTCTCACTTTTCTACTTATAGCTCATATTTTGGGAAATAAATAAATTCATCCTCAGCAACTCTTCTTTTTCCATCTGGTACTTGGCTAAATCCACTCTTTTCAACCTAGAATTTTTCTATATTTCCTTAATCCTTGTTTTTGGTTCCTAACCCTCGACTTGGGTCTTCCTAAACTAACCGCAGGTTCTCTGACTCTGAAGATCAGAGTCAGAGATTCTCTCTTAACATTCTCTCTTAACAATTGTAAAATCGGTCTCTGTCCCCAGAGCTTCACAGGGAAGCTCTCCCCATAGGGGGAGGCATTACAACCAGGTCAGCCTGTGAGCCCATCTTACTAAGGAAAGAAGATCAGGTAAATTCTTTTATTAGAGTTTTGGCTCATCTACATTCACAGCTTTGCTACACTATTTAAAGGGGTTCTTTTACATATTAAGTCTAAGTTGGATGTAATGGCAGCATTTCACTTAGTAAGGTAACTACTACTTGCTACAGCTTTTGGACACCTTTCCTGTATATGTTAGTCCATTCGAATTATGTCAGTGCAAACCCCTTCCTCTACACTGATAACCCATCTACGTCCAATTCCTTCCTCCCCCTTCACGGTTTGTAGGATTTTTAAAAATTTAGTAACTGATCATCATGAAAAAATTTACAGAATGCAAAATGGTTTTAAAAATGCACTGAATTCCTATTCTCTTAAAAAAGTTGAATTGTAAGTTAGTTTCTTTTGTCATCCTTCAAATTGATACATCTATGTAATGTCAGAAAAAATTCCACAAATATTACCATTCACTATATTTTCTTCTCTCTGAACATTCTCTTCTTTTATAGGAGGAAGTTGATACAGTCCCTCTTAAAGCCAACATCTTTTCCCTAGAAGTTGGACTTAATTTATTTAAAGGCCCAAGGGCAGAATAATCAATAGAAGGTTCAATTGAAAAAGTTGTCAAGAACATGAGTCAGACAATATTTCTATATTGGTCTACTTAATCATCTGTTTTGATTGAGTAGACCAATTAGTTGGTTGAAGAATTAATCAATTTACTGAATTAAATTATTTTAGCACATGAATACACCAGGCAAGAAACTCAAATGAGTGAAGTGACTCACTCAAATTAATGAAGCAAGTGTACAGGAAGGAGAAACTAGCAAATTAAAGAAGGAAGGTTTCATACAAAGGAGACAGCCACCATTGTAGACCTTCTGTGAAATGGGAGACTAACTTTGCCATAAATTTAGATTTATCACAGGCTGGAAATCTGATTTTCAAGAAAAAAAATCTCCAAACTTTCAAAAGTTGCCAATGCATTTACAATTTCTAAAACCATGACACTGTTCACTAAATAAATGACTTATAGGTAAGCTATGCCTTTCAGACCACCTGTTTTTTTACCTCCTTTTCAGAATCATATGGATATAATAAAAGGAATAACTATAAGTGTCTTTGCCAATCCATAATGTGAAGACATACTTTGAATATCTACCTCCACAGACACACACAAAATAAGTCATCATAAATAATGTATTTCATATGAAGAATAATTATAGTTACATACATGCATCTATGTATGTACATGAATAGAGGTACACAATCCTTTGCCAGAATTGAGAATGTGCTCCCAATAAAACTAAATTTGGTTCTTACCACATCATCAATTAACCTTACAAAACCTCTTCATGTTTAAGAGAGTTCATAGGGTGTATCACTCTCCCAAAATTTCTGATCACAATTTCTCCTTTTTTTTTAAAGTTTAACATATAACACCTAGTGCTCATTACATCAAGTGCCCTCCTTAATGCCCATCACCCAAATATCCCTTCTCCCCACTTACTTCCCCTCCAGCAACCCTCAGTTTGTTTCCTAGAGTTCAGCATCTCTTATTGTTTGCTTCCTGATCAATTTTCATCTTAACTTTATTTTTCCTTCCCTTCTACTATGTTCATCTGTTTTGTTTCTGAAATTCCACATATGAGTGAAATCATATGGTATTTGTCTTTCCTTGATTGACTTATTTTGCTTAGCATAATACACTCTAGTTCCATCCACATCATTGTAACTGGCAAGATTTCATTCTTTTTGATGGCTGAGTAATATTCCATTGTATAAATATACCACATCTTCTTTATACATTCATCTATTGATGGGTATCTGAACTCTCCATAGTTTGGCTATTGTGGATATTGCTGCTATAAACAGTTTATGTTCTTTGGATAAATATCTAGTAGTGCAATTGCTGGGTCATAAGGTAGCTCTATTTTTAACTTTATTTATTTATTTGAGAGAGAGAGAGAGAGAGAGAGAGAGAGTATGAGAAGGGGGAGGGTCAGAGGAGAACAGATTCCCTACTGATCAGGAAGTCCAAAGTGGGGCTTGATCCCTGGACTCCAGGATCATGAACTCAATTGAAGGCAGATGCTTAATAGACAGAACTATCCAGGTCCTCCTTTTTTTTTTTTTTTTTTAAGATTTTGTTTACTTACTTGTCAGAAAGAGAGAGAGAACAAGCAGGCAGAGGTAGAGAGAGAAGCAGGCTCCCTGCTGAGCAAGGAGCCCGATGTGGGACTCAATCCCAGGACCCTGGGATCATGACCTGAGATAAAGGCAGCCACTTAACCAACTGAACCACCCAGGTGTCCCCAGATGCCCCTCCTTTTAACTTTTTGAGAAACCTCCATTCTGTTTTCCAGAGTGGATACACCAGTTTGCATTCCTACCAGCAGTATAAGGTTCCCCTTTCTCCATATCCTCGCCAACATCTGTTGCTTCCTGAGTTGTTCATTTTAGCCATTCTATGATTTGATATGTATTTCCCTGATGCCAAGTGATGTCAAGCATTTTTTCTTCTGTCTATTGACCATTTGTCTTCTCTGGAGAAATGTCTGTTCATGTCTGCCCATTCCTTAAGTGGATTTTTTGTTTTTTAGGTGTTGTGTTTCATAAGTTCTTTACAGATTTGGGATACTAGCCTTTTATCTGATATGCCATTTGCAAATACCTTTTCCCATCTCATAGGTTGCCTTTTAGTATTATGGACTGTTTTCTTTGCTGTGCAAAAGCTTTTATCTTGATGAAGTGCCAGTGGTTCATTTTTGCTTTTGTTTCTTTTGCCTTAGAAGTGTGTTTAGCAAGAAGTTACTGTGGCCAAGGACACAGAGGTTGCTGTCTATATGCTCTTCTAGGAATGTGATGGATTCCTGTTCCACATTTAGGTCTTTCATCCATTTTGAGTTTATTTTTGTGTATGGCATAAGAAAGTGGTCCAGCGTCATTCTTCTGCATGAGGCTGCCCAATTTTCCCAACATCATTTATTGAAGACTACCTTTATTCCTGTGGATATTCTTTCCCGTTTTGTTGAAAATTAATTGACCACAGAGTTGAAGGTGTGTTTCTGGGTTCTCTATTCTGTTGCACTGATCTATCTGTCTTTTTTTTGTGCCAGTGCCATATTGTCTAGATGATTGTAGCTTTATAATACAGCTCGAAGTCTGGAATTGTGATGCCTCCAGCTTTGGTTATCTTTTTCCATGTTTCTTTGGCTATTCAGAGTCTTTCGTGGTTCCATACAAATTTTATAATTGTTTATTCCAGCTCTATGAAAAACAATGATGGTATCTTGATAGGGATTGCTTTGAACATGTAGATTGCATTGCATAGTATAGACATTTTAACAATATATGTTTGCCTAATCCATGAGCATGGAATGTTTTTCCATTTCTTTGTGTTTTCCTTCAATTTCTTTCATAAGTGTTCAATCTTTTAACACCAGTTATGTCTATTGTGCTTTTCCCTTTTATCCTTCTCCTTATCAAATGACTATTGGGTGATCCATCATGGAGCAACCATAGCACCTCAGAGCGTCTCTGCATTCATTCTAATTTGATAAACTGTGGTGAGCATAGGATTCTACATTTTTAATAAACAGCTTGTACGATTCTGAAAACAAAAATAGGTCTTTGACAATTTGACAAACATAAATGTCCACTCCTTTAATTTCTAGTTCTTAGACTTACTTATTTATGTCACTGAGAGCTCTATATGCTCCTTCTATATGAGGACTGTTTTTTCCTCAATTAAGAAAAACTCTCATCCATTAGTCTATGTTACACATAGACTATGTTACACATTTTTACTGCTGTGAACTAGAGCCTTGCTTCTGACCCTCAGCAATACGGCTCAGGCCTCACCTGCATCAGGAACATTCTGACCCAAATTATCTGCCCATTTCCCGTGTTCATGCTGTGATCTCCCTGTAATCAAAGACATTTCTGATTGCCTGTTTATAGATTTCTGAGATGAACTATCTTTGTGAGCTTCTTCCTACCAACTACTTCTAGGTCCTATCCCAAACCATGCTCTGTTCATTGGGTCCACCCAATCTCTGGGACCAATTGTCCCTGGCATAACCCTTTAATAATGATAACAGTGATAAAACAAAAACAAAAACAAAACAAACAAACAAAAAAATCCCATCCAACCCTTATAAGCTCTAGAGCCCAGGAATGCAGCCCATCCTAGGGACCAGGAGAATTAATAATCAGAGAAAGACTCTGGAAAATAAAAGTCATAAGGTTATGCTTAACCATTACACACATTACAAAATTCACTCTCACTCAATCTCATTCATTCTACAGATATGGATTTAATAATTTTTATAAATGAGATGCTACACTAGGCATAAGGATAGAGCAATGATCAAAAGAGACAAAGTTCCCTGTCCTCAAGAACTTTGTATTCTAATGAGTAAGCAGATAATAATTAAATGAAGGGTGCCTAGGTGGCTCAGTAGGTTAAGACTGAAACTCTTGGTTTCAGCTCAGATCATGATCGAAGGGTCATGACCCTAAGTCCTGCATCAGGCTCCATGCTCAGCACAGAGTCTGCTTGAGATTCTTTACCTCTTCCTCTCTCTCTGTCCCTCCTCCCACTCATGTGGGGCTATATGTGGTTTCTCTCTCCCAAATAAATAAATAAAGTATTTTTAAAAAATAAACAATTAAATGAGCAAACATTTAGTTTGATGGTGCTATGAAGAAAAGAGGGTATAAGAGAAAGAGTGGGAACATGAGAAGAGTTGAATTTCACAAAGGATATCAGAGAAGACTCAGTGGTGAGAGGACATGTGCCTAAGCCCTCGAGGGACATGATGGAACAAACCATGTAGACATTGTCAGAAAGTTTCCAAGCAGAGGAAAGAGGAAGTACAGAGGTCTTGAAGAAACCATGAATTTGGTGACTAAGGAACAACAGGGAGACCAATGTGACCAAAGTGGAGTGAGCAAAAGAGAAACTAGAGAGAGGTAGGGTCGGGGGGCAGAAGAGGCCAGACCATACAGAACCCCATGAGCAACTGAAAGGATTTAGGATTTTATTCTGAGTGGGATAGGGAATGATTAGAAGGTTTTTAGCCAGAAGGAGACATAATCTGACATATTTGAGCAGGGCTACTCTGGCAGAAGTATTGGGTATAAGACTAAATGTGAGTGAAGACAGAAGTAGAGAGACTAATTAGAAGGATATGGCAAAAATCCAGTGGAGAGATGAAGGTGACTTGAGCCAGAGCGGCAGCAGTGGTGGTGGTGAAATTGGTAGAACTCTGAGTATATTTTCAAGGCAGGGTCAACTAGATTTGCCAATGGATTTAATGTAGGATATGAGAAGAAGAGAAAAGTCAAGATGACTCCAAATGTTGGCTTATGTAATTGGCAGGCTAAAGTTGCCATTTAAGTATTTGAGAAGTCTGGAGGAAAAGTGGGTTTGAATGGAAGAAAAGCATTTAGTTTGAATATGTTAAATTTGAGTCTAACTATAAGACAGATGGAAATGTTCATGAGCAATTGGGTTTTGAATCTGCATATCAGAGAGATTCAGGCTGAATATATAAATTGGATGCTATCATCATATCAATCATATTAAAAACCAAAAAAATTAGATGAGATTACCTGATGATTGAAAAGAAAAACAGTTTGAAGAATGAGCCCTTTGTTAACCGAACATTAAGAAGAGGAGAAAATGGAAGGGGGAATGAAGAGGAAGAGTAACAAAAGACTGTGAGAATAAGCAAGCAGCAAGATAAAAGGAAAACTATGAGAGAACTGATCACCAGAACCAAATAGAGAAAATGTTGCAAGGAAGTAATCAACTAGATCAAATGGTGTTAAGAAGTCAAATAAGATAAAGACCAGGAATGGGCCCCTGGATTTCTCAATATTGCAGTCATTAGAGATTTTGATTAAGAGCTGTTTGGGAAAGGAGTTGGAGACTAAAACCTCATATTCAAGAGAATAGAAAATTTAGGCAGTACTTTAAGAACTGATTTCCACTTTTTCATAATTACAGTTTTGTTACCACACAGCCACCTTGAAATTTTTCTGTGTTCACTAAGTGTTCTAAAAGCACTGTCTGAGAAATAGTGTTTTTGGCATCATATTAACCATGGAGATTATAGACATACACACACACACACACACACACCCCTCCCATCCTTCCTTTTATGGAATTTAACTTGGTGAACACAGAGCTTTAGAATAACTATGGCCATTAATGCCATGAATATTGTGTATCTTTTAAGGACTTGAATTAAATTTAGTACCTCCTGCAACTGCATTAGCAGCAGGAGAGAGGGCAGTCCATAACTACCACTTACTTTAATGAAATTAACTATAACCTGATTTTTTGCTAAAAGTAACAGGAAATTGCTCTATAATCCAAATGTATCTTAGGTAACAGTAGGAGAAAATTACTACATGATGTTCACCTCGGTAACTTGAAGCCAATGAAAGCTTATTATCCTCATAAAGTATATAGACTTAGTATAGTATGTGAAGCAATGATACACTGACATACAGCTCTTTTTCTCGTTAAGTCTCCAAATGTCGAAATTCACTTATCAACTCTTAAAGTGCTATAGAGAGTAAAATAGGGATACCTGCAGATATAAATGTGTTCTTTCATTAAGAACACGGAAGAAGTCATTACTGTTTCCTATTAAATAACCATATTCTTTGTGGCTAACAGAAAAGAACAGTGGGCTTCTTGTGTACTCTCTGAGAGTCTAAGTCCCTTCAAAGAGTCTAGCTTAGTGGAGAAAGTCACCCATTAAATCCCTAAGAAGAGAAAGTATTATAAAAATTGATCATTTCTATCATGAGCACCTTTCTCTCTTTCTCCTGATCGCTCCATAAAACTGAACTTGAACATAAAGTCTTTGATCCTAGGGATATTTAAAACCCACCCCTCTATTGCCCTGTCCCAGAAAGACTTATTGAAGGAAATGGCTTTGAGCAGACTTCAGATATATTTGCTAAATATCAAACCTTTCTAAAGGCAGGAAAGTGCTAATTGTATAACAGATGTGTCATTGGTTACTTTGTGTTTGTAATTTCTTTATACTCCGTCCCAAATTTTATCAGTTAAATTATAGACCCTATTCTAAAACCCTATTCTGAAAACTAGGAGGCTGAAAATCAGAGGAGTTCAGTGATAACCCAGTAACATACAGCTACTAAGACAGAAGGGTGGGATTTTTAACATGTAAGTGAGGAAGCTTATGTGGCTACATCCATGGGTGTAGGAAAGGATTTTTTTTTAGTTGTTAATCATAGCACTATGGAATTTTATATCATCATGGACCAGAGAAGGTGTATTTGCTCTAATTTGACAGACATAATTTGCCTTAAGCAAAAAAGAAAATCAAAAATACTTAATCATTCTATTCTGTTGAAGCATGACCATATTTTCTCTATTTTAGGTAAGTAAAGGTCTAGTATTAGGAAGGGAGGAAGAGATAACATAAACCTCCCTACAAAATGAAAATGAATTTATCCAGGCAGCATTCCTATTTTCATTAATACACCTGAAGATGAAAGTCATGACTCTATCTTTCCCACAGAAAGTTGATTTTTGAGCCTTTCACCCACATGTGTGCTGCACATTCTTGCACCTGACTCGGTGTCCTGCTTCCTCCCACCTGCCAAACTCTCCACTCTGCCCCTTTCAACATCATCCATGTGCTCAACCTCTTCTCTGATCCTCAACCGAAACTTGCCTCTCTCCTGACCATATGACTTCTTCCATAGCTCTCATGAACAGTGAGTTCTCATTCTGTGTACTATATACACTTCAGAGTCCAGAAGGTGCATCAAAATCCTCTTCCTTCCCAATTGCTGCTCTACACCATTACTTGCACTCTTCTTGAAAATTCTGACCCTCTGAGACTCATTCATTCATTCACTCTTGCCTCAACTCAGTCAGTAAATACCTACAGAGCTCCTGTTTTATACCAAGATATGTTTAAGCTCTGAGGATATGAAGACCATCATGTGACTTGATCACCTACCTACCCTTCTAGCTGCAATCATTACACACTTTTGGCCCATTGTGCCTCATTCAGAGAGGATTTTGACATCTGTTATAGTCTTACTCTCCACCACATATATGTTTACAGGACAAGTGTTCTTGGTAAGTGAACTGGTAAAAGAAGGCAAGTGAGCTGGTCTGAATTCCTTTTAACCGGACTTCTGGGTAAATAGACTAATTTTATTTTGTTAGAATGAGTCCTTACAGATACAGTAGACTCAGGAGGATTATTAAAGATTAATTACAATAAATAAATCTAAAATCAATGTACCTATGAAGTGAAACACACTTGTCTTGAAAATATCAAATAATTTGTATAAATATCAGCCTCATAAAATAATCAACATTATACCATACTTGCTTCTCTGCTGTGTGATGTAATAACTCTCAAAAACTCACTTGGCGCCTTTATCCATTACTCTGAACCAAAAAACACATGGAAGAAAGTGCCAGTGTAACCATGGAGGATATCACAGACTGCTCTCTTATTTGTTTGCCTCTTGGTTGCCTATATTCTTGAAAGATTTAAAAAGATGGATATTAGTATTATATCTGATATGTATGACTCTCATTTGACAATTGAATCCTGGTGTTCGCTAAGAGTTCCTCCCCCAGGATTCCACAACAACAACAACAAAAGTCCTTCTTAAATTCATTAGTTACCCTCTTGTTGCTAAATCCCACAGGCATCTGTAGTCATCTTATTGGCCTTCTTAGTTTTGCTCAACAATGATGACCACTCCCTTCTGTTCAAAACGTACTCTTCCCTTGACCTCTCTGCCACTAAATGTGAAAGGTTGAATTATTTCCTCCATTAAATTATCCTAATGCACAGGACAATGTCCCATAACAAAGGCTTATCCAGGCCAAAATGTTGGTAGTTCGAAGATGGCATTACCCTGCTTTATGCAATCACCTCTGACTTCTAGGCTCCATGCCATAGACACCAGATTTGCATCTCTAGTCCTTATGTGAGTTTCTGACACATATGACACATATACCAAATTTGACTTTTCCTACTTGAGTACTTCAAACTCAGATTATCCTAATACAGACTTGTGATTTTTTCCTCCAGACTTAGTTCTCTCACCTGGTATTTTATCTCACCAAATGTTACTCATCTAGAAACTCAGGAACCATCCCTAACTCTCTCTTTCCTTCAACCTATGCAGTCCATAACCACAACCTAATGATTTGAACTTGTGAATATACATTTAGTTCATTCAGGTCTTGTCGTCTCCACCAACAGTATCTTCTCTCTACCAAGATTTCCTCTATCTCTCCTTTGGAATGTATAATCCACTTTGCCAATTAACAGTCAACTGATTCCTCTTCAAATTGTTGATCATTTCCTTTATAAAACACAAATATAAACACAACACCCCCTTGCTTCAAAACAGAGAGAAAGAACATTTAAAGACTAAAATCCTCAAGGTGAATTGTAAATAAAATGTTCTTTACATATATGGCCAAAACCAGGATACTTTTAAGAGGTAAGTGTGCTCAAGCATGCATATATCTGGAGGTGCTTGTGTGTGTGTGTGCACACATGTGCACATGCACACACGTTTGGGGAAAGGTGGTATTAAAAATTATTCTACAGCAAATATAAACAGGATTGTCCCAGACCAACTGGATACCTTGTCAGTAAGGCCTTCTGTGCTCTGGCCCCCAAATGGCTCTCAAAGTGCATCTCATATTGTCTTCCCCTCTCTTTTTTATCTTACCACACAAGTTGTATTTTGTATCATACTGCCTTCTACCACAGTGTCTTTGCATGTTTTTCCCTCTGTATAGAAAGTCCCCACCCATAGTCCTTCAAAACTAGTAAATATCTCTCATTCTTCAGTTACCATCTGAATTACTTCCTCAGAAACATTTGTTCTTGACTCTTCAAAAATAAATAAATAAATAAATAAATAAATAAATAAATAAGGCTTCCCTTTACATACTCTCACGTTATCATGGATACTTCTTCAAAGCACAGAGCCCTAACTGTGGATTTCGTTTTGTCATTTGCATTTTTTTTTGTTTGTATAGTTTGTTAGAAATACTTGGACTATTAGGTTCATGAAGTATATCTTCCTGTGTCTCACAGACACTTGATGATGAAGTAATTGCATTAATTTATTAATTAATTTAAACAAAGTCATATAATAATTTAGAAGATACCCATTACAATTTGGGAGATCTCTACTTAAATATTATAATATGTTGCTATTTCTTATATTTACTCAGATATAATAGACTCTTCAATAGAATATGTATTTTCCTTTGAGCACATGTATCTGGGAGGTACTACTCCAATATGCCCCAACTTCTGTGTACACTTCTAGAATAACATAAAGTATGTTCCATTAATGGGATATAAGCTCCTGTTCTTTTTTTTTTTTTTTTGACTTTTCATTTAAGCACCTGTTCTTAAGAGACCTGTAGCCAATAGATAGTTTAGATTATTACCTAAGCTCTTAAAGATTTCTAACAATAATAAAGAGAAGAATCAACTCTTTACAAAACAAAAACATTTTCTAATGAAGATAAGATCATGATAAAATCCAACATAATTTTTAATTATCATAAAATATTAAAGAAACTTGTATGTAACCTTCAAGCACATAAGCTTTCACCTTAATGAAATCATTTGCAATTTGTTTTTTAAAATTTCTGATATTTCTGTGGGTGTCACACACCAATTAATTAAACTAGGCCTTCTTCCCTTAATATCCATTCAAATACCACACACACATCTCTCTTCTGTAATACTGCAATTATTTGCATTCACCATGGCTCTAATGGAGAAAGAACTTCCACAGGGGAATTTCTCCTTTGTCTTTAATAATGAGAAACAGATTGTTGATCAAGTAACATAATTAAAGCTTTTATTAGGGCAGCCCAATGCAGGTTTGTTTTTCTTCCAAGACCTAAGAACTAGATTCAATTAAAAAACATACCACTTTCAGGGGCACCTGTGTGGTTCAGTGGGTTAAAGCCTCTGCCTTCAGCTCGGGTCATGATCCCAGGGTCCTGGCATCAAGCCCTGCATCGGGCTCTCTGCTCAGCAGGGAGACTGCTTCCTCCTCTCTCTCTCTGCCTGCCTCTCTTCCTACTTGTGATCTCTGTTTGTCAAATAAATAAATAAAATCTTTAAAAAAAAATACTGCTTTCACAGTTTTTCCCTCTAGCTTCTCATTCTTGTATTGCTAATATTTAGAAGTATCAGGTAGAGACATTTGCTATTTCTAAAAATATGTGTAAATTTCTTGATTTTTTAATGCGGGAAATCTGCTCAATTTTATCTTCACTAAGTCCATTTCCAAGTAGACAAGTGTGCTAGTCTGCAGTTATGTCTAAATAATTGTGTTCCAGTCACTAAACATCAGTAGGTGGCCCATTTAGTATCAGCCATGCATTGTACAGCTGTCCAAAACTTTGAGGTAGTGACTTAAAATGCACAGAAAATCACAGTGAAAGCAGACACTGACAGTGAGTACCAAGAGCCTTCTCATTCCATACTGTCCACGCAACTAGCATTTATTTCTTATAAGCATTTTTGTTCATCTTTCAAAATGCCAAAAGTGTGCCTTTTAATTTAGAGTAATTTAATTTAATTTCTAACATTTGAACACAAATGGCTTTAAAAATAAAAAGGAACAAAGTAATTACATTTAATTTCATGGTTTTAGATTTCTAAAAGCCATCATATTCTCTTGTGTAACTGAAGACTTCCATTAAGAAGGGAAGAAAAAAATCTGTGAAAGTTTTAGAACAAAAACAAAAAAGAATTCATGTTGCCATTTCATTGAATATTTACTAGGAAAGATGTTTGTGGTGATTTTATGCTGCCTAAAAATGTAGAAACCATACAAAATAGAAATGCATCTAATTCTACTGAAGGAAGGCCTCATACTTTCTTCCTTAGTAAAAGTTCAAGTTGAAAAATTTTCAGAAAAAGGAATAGTCTATTTTTGGATGACTCCTTACATCTTGTGGAATATAGTACTAGATTCTTAACTTAAAAGAATAAGCCTGGAAGTAGATTAATAGTTCATTGACTAGAAGCCTTAAAAGATTATCTAATAACCTTTGTTCTATTTCATTCCCATTGGAAAACCCAAGTACACTTTAAAAGTCAATAAAGCTTTCAAAAGAAACTCATTTATTAGTAGTAACCAAGCAAGGGCCCTCCTCAACCTGAAACACACATTCCTGTACCCTTGGAAATATTCCTGATCATTTCTCAAGGCTTAACTAAAATTCATAACCCCAGGAGACTTTTTCCCATTGTTCCAGTTGAAATTAATCAACACTTTCCAGGGTCCCATAGTAATTTCATAGTTTACAAATATTTTCATAAAATTATAAATATATTATTTACATATACATATCTAAGTAAAGGTAAATGTAAATTTTCTTTTGTTTTATGGATATAGTTGATCTTGAACTAACTTTCCACGTGGGTTCCCTAGAATCCTAATAAAGCCACAATGTCAGATTTGTCACCAATTAATATTTGCCAACAGTTAGTGGGTAGAAATGGCTTCCTATTGATATAATATTTAATTACTTATAAGATATTTTAAAAACTGAAAATACTTAATGAGAAGCCATGGCTCTGGACATCCTTGAGTGAAGTAATGAGATAGATTGAATGTGTCCTTTGTACCATGGCATGCCTAGTATTTTTGACAACCACATTGTATTGATTTTCAAACATTTGCCTCTCCTAAATGACAGTTCTTTTTACTAGTAATCATGAAACAATAAGCAATAATACTTGTATTTACTAATCAGTTTGAAAAGAATAATTTAAATATAATAAATTTAAATTTAAATTTTACTGGTCAGATGAATAAAATATTTCATTTATGAACTAAAATTTGCACTTGCCAAGCACAAATATAATTCCTTACTGTTCCTACTCTGTTTGAATCTTTTAAAGTCTAAACACAAATAAAAATTCCCATTTACCATATAAAATGATATAATTGAAATAACTCACGTTCTGCTTCATCATCCATAGGATCTCAGTGTTATCATTGTTTATTTTCAATCTGTTGTTTAAATACAGGAATATGTACTATCACAGAATTTGGAGTTTCAGCTGTATCTAAAGCAAGCTTGAATGATTTCAAATCACTGTGACCTTACTCCTTAAATAAACACACAGAGTTGAGTCTGTGTCAGAAAAATATGTGTAACTACAAGTCTCTAAAATTCATTTCCATATAGAAGATAAAAAGTACTAAGTTGTAAGTAGTAAAAATGTGTTATTCTGAAGCCAATCTACATTCTTAACAAACTTCCACTTCTACCCAAGATGAAGTAATGAGTATTGGATTTACTTTCCTACTAAAATTCTTTCCTACTGAAATTCTTTTCTAAAAAAGAATTTTTAAAAACATACCAGAAAAAATAAATACACAACAGTTTCCAGAGACTGGACATCAAGCAACAAAGGATACTGGTATCTAGAGATGAGAAGTCAAAAATATTTGGCCTAAAATGGCCCCAGTTTACCAGCTAGGGAGAAAGTTTTCACTCTGTAGTGTACATTGGAAAGCAGAGAGCAAAAACTAAAACAATTTTTAAGGAAGTATAATTGATATACTAAAAAAAAAAGACAAAACGAAATCCCATAAAATGCTCAATTAAAACCTAAAGCAAAAGGTAAGAACTAAAACTAAGTGGAAAAAAAAATGAAGTCAAAAACAATAGAGAAAGTGGTTTCCAGGCAGCCTAACCAAGAAATAAAAAGTGAAAGCACCAAGAATAGAAATTTATACATAAGAAATTAAAAAATGGTCATCACTGTTGATCCAATGAACATTAAATGATAATGAAGTAATACTATAAATAATTCTATGCCCACAAATTTAATAAATTAAATGAAAGATGCACACTACCAAAACACATGGGGAAATAATTTATCTGAATAGGGTGTATCAAAGAAACTAAATTTAAAAAATCAATAACTTCCAGAAAAAGACAGAAAGCCACTTGCATTTTAAAAAGAAGTAAAAACGATTCTTATTCTCAGATAATATGATATTATACATAGAAATTCCTAAAGAACGCACTAAAAAACAAAGTTGCAGAACATAACATCAACAAACAAAAATTGTGGGGTGCCTAGGTGGCTCAGTGGGTTAAAGCCTCTGCCTTTGGCTCAGGCCCTGATCCCAGGGTTCTGGGATCGAGCCCTGCATCCGGCTCTATGCTCAGCGGGAGCCTGCTTCTCTCTCTCTCTCTCTCTCTGCCTGCCTCTCTGCTTACTGGTGATCTCTCTCTCTAATAAATAAATAAAACCTTAAAAAAATAAAAAAATATTGTGGACATTGCTGCTATAAAAAAATAAAAAATTTAAAAAAAAAATAAAAATAAAAAAATAAAAATAAAAAAATAAACAAAAATTGATTGTTTCTATGCACCAGCCATGAACAATCCAAAAATGAAATTTTAAAAAGTAGTTCTATTTATAATAACATCAAAATATAAAACATGTAGGAATAGATTTAATGTGAGATTTATGATTCATATACCAAAAATTATAAAATGTCTTTGAAAAAAAGCTAGTCTTTGGGAAGTGATTTTGTCATAAGGGTAGAGCCATGAAGAATGGAATTTGTACCTTACACAAAAGACCCTTGTCCCTTTTGAAGAAGAAGAGGTGAGACTTAAATAATACCACAAGTCAAAAAACAAACATCAAAAGATGTTTAAGCAGGCTCCATGCTCAGGGAAGACCCCTACATGGGGCTTGATCTCTTGATCACTTGACCCTAAGGCTCCTTGACCTCTGCCAAAATCAAGAGTCTGACACTTAATTGACTGAGCCACTCAGGTTCCTCCATTATCACCTTCGCTTCTTCCTCTCCGAGACCTACCCTAGAATTGTCACATTGCCATCTGCTCATCTTGGGACTTGGTGGCAGTCAAAATTTAGAACTCGACTTGTGGAAATTTTGAATTTGAATTTTGGCAGGCTTTAATAACAGTTTGAGTAACTGATGTTACTTTTGGTCACACCCAACAAACCTCTACCACCACTCAACCACCACCTGTAGGATTAACCCAGCTGCCCTCTGGAGTCACGGTTTATCCTGCCTCTTGCTTTCTTCTCTAACTCTCTGCAGGCTGGGAAATATGATGAGACAATTTACTAGATGTAGTGGTAGTTAAACAAAGACTTACTTTTCCTGGGGTGAATTTAATTCTCTGGGAGGCTTTTAAAGTAAGATCTATTCTTATCTAGGAGGTGGCATACTAAACACATATTTATAAATGGCAGTCTAGTGCTAAGAAGTTATATTCAATTACACATGAGAAGTTTATGTCCTAGACAAATTTAGATTTTTAATAATTTCAAACATATGAATTCAGTAACATACAAATTCAGGAATTAGGCATAGGAGCATGGAGAAGGATAAATGACTCAAGACTTTTCACAATAACCCTGTGTCAATCCCAAAATAAGAGACTAGATTGTCTCACTTTCAAGCCACAGAGCCAAAATGTCAGTGCTAATTTCAAAGTCCCTAGGTCTCAATACTATAAGGTCTCAATTAATTTGTTGTTTGTATTTGCATAAGGGTCTCGTGCTTGGATCAATTCAGTGTTTTCTAGAAGAATGGCAAGAATTGAAAAAGGAAAAGAAAAAAATGAAAGGGTGCCATTCTACTTTAAGTGGAAACCATTTTTGTGATTAGAAAACAATTTAATACTTTATCCTTTGGCCCAAAGCATCTAGAGAAGCAGGTAAGTTCTTCAATTAATAAAACCAATCAACAGGATGACTTTTGGTCACTGTTGAGCAGACTTCATTTCAGCCACAGACACAGAGAAGAAATGCGCTGCATCCCATTAACAACTCAGGGAGCCACCTTATTCCTCACAAAGAGGATTAATTTAGTAAAACAAAGAAGTGGGAGATATTTGTTCTGCTTGCTCCACAATATGGCATCTCAATTGTTCTCCTCTAGAGAAAAAATGATGAATGCTTAGAGTTCTGAATCAGCCGCCAAATAGAGCTCTGTTCTCTTACCCATTGTTAAACACATTAATCCCATTTGAATATACTGGCATTGTTTAATATGGTACAAAGAAATTAAACACTGCTAGTTTTCTTGCTGCCAGATTTTAAAGGTATAAACGACACTTGCTTTCTGATCTGGCTAAATGTAAAAACAACGTTTTAAAGAAAACTGTTTTTATATCAATTTTAGCCCTCCCCCCTTTTTTTTAAAGATTTACTTATTTATTTGAGAGAGGGAGGAGGTGAGGGGGAGGGGCAGAGAGGGAGATAGAGAATCTCGAGCAGACTCCCCACTGACTTTGGAGTCTGAACAGGCACAACCCCAGGACCTCAAGATCATGACCTGAGCTGAAATCAAGAGTTGAAAGCTCAATCAAATGAGCCACCAAGGTGCCCCTCAATTTTAGTCCCTTAAACTGACATTTTTTTGTTTGTTTGTTTGTTTTTAAAGGTTTTATTTATTTATTTGACAGGCAGGGATCACAAGTAGGCAGAGAGGCAGTCAGAGAGAGAAGGGGAGGCAGGCTTCCCACTGAGCAGAGAGCCCAATGTGAGGCTCGATCCCAGGATCCTGGGATCATGACCTGAGCTGAAGGCAGAGGCTTTAACCCACTGAGCCACCCAGGTGCCCCAAAACTGACATTTGTTAAGACAAAATTTGTTCATGATATTTACCTTTCTCCAACCTGACCATTTTTTCATCTTCTCTCCTAAACTACTAATCCATTCTGAGACCTTTCCATGACTAAAGCCAGACTTCAGAGATTATTACACTCTGCCTACACAGTAATCCACAGTCCTGGGGATTTACGTGTATGTTGTCTGAAGCATCCATCCCTTTTCCTGATGGGTGATGTGGGCTTCTAACTCAGTTTCCATATCTTCTATGTTGCCTAAGGCAAATTTGTGTATTCAGTAGACACTCAATGTTTGCACTTAAGGGGATGAAATGTTTATTCTCCCTGTTTAGTTATGTTAGTAAATTTTAAAAAATAAAATTTAAGATCAAATTTCTTAAAAATTATTCTACCTATATGACTTCATGTTTATGCATGTTATACATGTGACAAAAGTGACAAGGACTGAACCCTTTCTTCATTTTTGATATTTTAGACACAAGTCAAAGACCTTCATGGTTAAATAGCCTCAAATTTAGGGCACATAGTTTAATAGTTTAGGTGCTCCCAGGGAAAGAACCTAAGACAAGAATTTGAGTACAAAGAATTCATTTGAGGGGCGCCTGGATGGCTCAGTGGGTTAAAGCCTCTGCCTTCAGTTCAGGTCATGATCCCAGAGTCCTGGGATGGAGCCCCACATCGGGCTCTCTGCTCAGCAGGGAGCCTGCTTCCTCCTCTCTCTCTCTGCCTGCCTCTCTGCCTGCTTGTGATCTCTGCCTGTCAAATAAATTAAAAAAATCTTTAAAAAACAAAACAAAACAAAAAAAACAACAACAACAAAGAATTCATTGGGAGGTGAGACCTTGTGAGACCACCAAACACCAGTAGGGAAGTAGGAAAGGAGAGGAGCCAACAGAGTGCCCATTATTGAACAAGTTATCAGTGTGGTTAACTGGAACTTAACCCCACTGGGCAACTCTAAGAGCCAATGCGCAACATGTGCAATAGTTACCCTACCTCCAGAGCGAGGGAGCTGGAGTATTTACACACCATTCCCACTGGTCTTGAGTGAGAGCTACAGGAAGAGGTGTTGATTTCACATACTTCCATCTTGCCTTAGGCATGGAGGAAGCAGGATCCCATGGTAGAGAAAGCTGTAGGCCCTAAAAGAAAAACATTTTTTTTTTTAAAAAGCAAGTGCTGGTCTTTGGAAATTCGGTCTAAATGTAGATAAGGGACAACAGTGAGGCTTCAAGAGTTCACTAAATATATAAGGCCAATCAAAATAATTTGGACTCTAAAAATAGCCTGGCCATCTCCATTGCTTGGTTCCCTGTGTATATAGTGCTATACTGCTGGGTAAAGAAAGAGATGAACTTAATATTTCACCTAGGAAAACATCATGCAAACTTAAGGTGTAAAAGGATGTAGTAGAAACCAGAAAACAGGATGAAAAGAGTTTGTAAAATAAAATAGAACCCTAAGCTAAAGAATGCCAGGAGTCAGAATAAAAGTAAATACTTTGAGCAAATTCATGAATTGTTCTAAAATAAAATACAAGAAATACTTTTTTCCCCTCTAAATCAAATCAAAGCTAAGTTTGGGGCTCTACTCAAAAAGTCAGAATGAAGTTCAAATTTAGTGACTTTTCATGGCTTACTCTCTCATTGTTTTACCAAAACCTCAGGGTTCATACAATGTAACAAAAATGTGGGAGATACCTAATAATAATCTCATTTTATGTTATAGAAAACTAGCGTTTGTCCAAGCAATGTTGGTCCATTTGAAGGCCCCTGCCTAGAATAATCTATTCCTTCTGTGCCAAGTTATGCCACAGACACCATTACTAAAAGTCCCAAATCCTAAGCAAAGTTGTTAGACCATTTCCATTCATGAAATCACCCTTATGTAAAGATCAAGGGTTCTTTATACTAACAGGTCATACCTCTCTACCACTCTTGGAACCCTACATCCTCTCAGTCTACTAGACTCTCTCTAGCTCTCCAGTCAGACCAGCCCCCATTTCCCTCAATCACCAACCCTACCTCCAAATTTCTCAAATGATGCAATCTCTGTTGATTGAGACCAGATGTTCTCAAACCTCAAGAGTTGTATTAACACACAGATTCTTCAAGTGTTTGAGAAGCAGAGGTTCCATAGAACATACTTTACAAGAAGTTTATAAAAATGCTGTTTGGGTTGTCTCCAAAGTATGGCAACTTCTTTTTTCTCTGGAAACACTAAAAACTGCTAACGACACTTGTACCAAGTAAGTCCAAAAATCAAGAAGTCTATATCCTGGCTGACTTTTCTGTGAGGAAGAAAAAGTATTTGTTCATTACAAGACAAGGTGCTTATCTCGAGAGCTTCTCTGTTAAATAATCATTGTCATTTTATTAACTATAATTAGAGGGTGGGAATGGAAAAGCTTATAAGAATAGTCAGTTTTGCTCAGTTCATTTTCTTTTCACAAATAATATCAACTTAACTTACATAACTTTATAAGTTTGCAAAATTTAGAGACATCTGCTTTCACAGAACTTGAAATCTAAACATTTGATTTTCAGGCAACATTTAATTACTAATGCAAATGTGGAAGAACATTAATAAAGATAATAAAAACAAATAGTGAGTAATGCAGAATTCATTGTATTTTATTTAGAATGCATTTCATGCATGCTCTATAGAAGATTTATTTTCCTAAACCTGTTAAATTTCAGTAAGTATTAAACCTGATTTACATTCCACAAGCATGACTCCCTTGGATGATTATGGAAATTGTGCCTGGAGGGTACTGAGGAGTGGAGACTGGGAGCAAATAGTGACAATCCTGTCCATGAATAACCCAGCAGTGGCTGGTACACAGTTGGCACTCAGAATTGTGTTTAAAGGAATGAATGGATGCAAGAAATCACAAGGGAGTACACAATAGCTTCCTCACAGATCATCTAGAACAGCATTTTTTAAAACATTAACTATCTTAGAACTAAGATTCCTCGGCCCCCTCTCCTGAGTCTGATTCAGCAGGCTGGGTGGAACCCAAGAGACTGCATTTCTAACAAGGTCCCAGTAGCTGCTCTTGCTGCTGTTCCAGCAACCACACAATGTGAACCACTACTCTAGAGCAGTTTAATATCACAAGTCTGATTCCCAAATGCCTAGATAGATAGATAGATAGATATAGATGATAAAGATATAGATACGGATATAGATATAGATATAGATATAGATATAGATATAGATATAGATATATTCTTCTTTTCTATAACTAAAGCATGAGAAAGCAGCTGAGAAATTACCCAGCTTGGAACATAGCTCATGGGAACACCCTCAGTTTTGGATTGGAGTAAGCTGGGAATACTGGTGCCAGACCTGGGTTTCCTGTGATCTGAGCTGTAGTGGGAAATTCTACTAGCTATCTCCTTGACAGTTCCACTTAGATGCCCATAGGTACCCATGTCAACAAATGGCATTCACTGACACGCACAAGCCAATGATCTAGCAGTGGTCCTTGACACCTCCCTCTCTTATAAGTCATCCAACTTCATCTTGGCCCTTGAGGTCAAAGGAGCCTCAATGGTTGGATGGTAGAGTTCACCATCAATCTAAGTGAACTATAATTTGAGTGAGAACAAAGATTTACTTTGTTAAGACTCTGACATGAGTTTGTTTGGTTTTATTGTTTGTTTGTTTGAACACAACTAGCATGAATATTTCCATTTACACAATCTATAACTTAGGGGAGGTTACAACCTTTCTGCCCAACTCTATCATGGTTCACTCTGTAAATGAAAGTTTGGAGTATTTATGAATTATCTCAGATTCCATCCTCTCCCTCTAAGGTGTGTGTGTGTGTGTGTGTGTGTGTGTGTGTATTCCTCACATTTACCTAGTTATTTCCAATTACAAAAGTAATATGTGTTCACTGAAAAAAAAATTCAAAATACAGAAGGGTGAAAGTCAAGAGGAGGACTAGAAGAGAAAAGGTCGAAAGGGAGCAGGAAAAGAGTGTCTGACAGGGGGAGACTCCTCAAGGCTCTTGGGAACTGAGTAGCAGAAATGTCATCATGTCTTCCTCCCTGACAGCACTCACTCACATATGAAGTCATATGTTAATTTATTAGCACATACTATGTGTCAGGTACTAGTCTAGGTGCTGGGGAGAAGTCAGTTAAAAAAACAAACAGATAATAATGTATATCCTTATAGAGCATACATTGAAGGTAGCTGGTAAGAGCTTAGAAGCTACACAGAGTGCTTTTATGAACTCACAGCCCCTACAAAGTTTCTCATCCTTGAGCTTAGCAGGAGTTCTTTTTTTTTTTCTTTCTTTTATTAACGTATAATGTATTATTATCCGCAGGGGTACAGGTCTGTGAATTGCCAGGTTTACACACTTCACAGCACTCACCATAGCACATACCCTCCCCAATGTCCATAATCCCACCCCCCCCCCCCCCCCCCCCCCCCCGCAACCCTCAGTTTGTTTTGGGAGATTAAGAGTCTCTTATGGTTTGTCTCCCTCCTGATCCCATCTTGTTTCATTTATTCCTTTCCTACCCCCCAAGCCCCCCACGTTCCCTCTCAAATTCCTCATATCAGGGAGATCATATGACAATTGTCTTTCTCTGATTGACTTATTTTGTGAGCTTAGCAGGAGTTCTGACTTCCGAAAAACTAGGTAGGTTTGGACAATAAGGGGATCAGGTAAGTTTAAATGAATGATTCTATAATCACTTCCTAATCTTCCACTATGCCTGTGCCTAGTAGACAAAATTAAAATAAAATTACTCCCACACTAAAACCTGCATATGGATGTTTACAGCTGCTTTACTCATAACTGCCCAAACTTGGAAGCAACTACAACATCCTTCGGTAGGTGTATGGATAAATGGTTGTGTATCTAGACAATGAAATATTATTCAGCATGAAGAAGAAGGAGAAGGAGAAAAAGAAGAAGAAGAAATAGAAAGAGAAGGAGAAAGAAAAGGAGGAGAAGGAGAGGGAGAGGGAAAGGAGGAGAAGGAGGAGGAAGAGGAGTCATCAATCCATGAAAAGACATGAAGGAAACTGAAGTGCACATTACTAAGTAAAAGAAGCCAATCTGAAAGGGCTATATATATGTGAGTCCAACTATATGACATTCTAGAAAAAGCAAAACTGGAAACAGTAAAAGATCAGTGGTTTCCCGGAATGCAGCATGGGGGTAGGCTGCAGGGCAAGATGAATAGGTAGAGCACTGAGGATTTTTAGGGCAATAAAAATATTCTGTGTGATATAATACATAACGATGGATACACATCATTATATATATGTGTGTCCAAACCTATAGAATGTAGAACAAGAGTGAACCGTAATGTCAACCTTGAACTTTGAGTGATTATAATGTGTCTGTGTAGATTCCTCAGTTCCACAAAATGTGCCACTCTGGTGGGTGCTGTTGATAATGGTGGGGGCTGTTTGCATGTGTGGAGCAGGGAGTATATGAGAAATCTCTGTACCCTTCTCTTGATTTTGACATGAACCTGAAACAGTTCTAAGATATTCTTAATTAAAAAAAAAAAGAATAAAGGAAAGTGCATAACATATTGTACGTAGCATACTCATATTATACAGTTAAGCGAAGCAACAAAAGTAAAATTTAAAGAATAGAATAAAATAAGGCACTGAATTTCCCACCATCCAGGCAACAAAACTTCTTGCAGTCAGGTTTAATTACTTAGAAAAATTGAGAAATATTGTCGCACAACTGAATTTGTGGAGTAAGAATCATGCTAAGTAAAAAAAGAAAGATGTAACAGAATTAGATCTCTTCTCTTCTCTTATGGATTCAGTCCTTACCAGAATTCTTATTACCAGAACATTTATTTAACCTTCCCCACTTATAACTGCTTTGGAGTTATTCTATTATTGTAGGGGTGTGTGCGCATGTGCATGTGTGTATTTTAAGAAGGGCTGACAGGAGCTTATTATCTGAATGCATTCATATTTGAAAATGTCTGCTTATTTCCCCTACATAACCATATCAGCTTGTCTGAGTATGATATTCTTGGGTAAGTCTTTGCTTATCACGCTATAATCTGGCAGTCACATTGTGGACACCTCTCAAAAGCAATTTGCTGAAAACAGTACATGCTTTTGGGAATAGCAAGGAAATGGGGAATCCATACAATCTTACTGTGTCTCATTCTAAATTCAAACTTTAGGGAAGCAAAATCCTTTTAAATGATAATTGAATGGAAGGACTAAGTACCTGATATCACTAAAAGAAGAAAACAAAAAGAAAAGGGAGTATCTGGACTTGACATAAGGAATACTCACTAGTGGGTTCCTCTATAGTCAGAAACATATGTTTTCCATGACTGCATCCTAGAATGTGACTTTGTACAACAACAGAGAAAGACAAGATTTTAGTATTTATTTAAACACTTGTGTCGCCTTGTTCAAGACTCATTTTTCTTGCAGGAACATGGACTACAGAGAACAGAATATTCTGGGCATTACACATAGGAAAATTACAATAGATTCATAGAAGGGCATTAATGAATATCCGATGATTGAATGAGGCTCAGACAAGTACAGTATTCACGAGTTATCCATTCGTGGACTGAGAAACTCCAAATCTAGGTCTGGACACCCTAGTGTTGTGTCTAAAGACCTAACTGACAACAAGGCTCTTAGAGTCAGAAACTCCCCTATATTTAGCAGTCACATTTATCTGGCGTTTCAAAGTGTATGCTCATTGGAAGATTACTAAGGTCAGTGACATCCTGGAGAACATAGATTTTTTTAAAGGCTTTAAGAACCATAAAGATGATGTATGTGTTTTGTGGGATGAAGTGTAAAAGAACTTTAGTCTTAATTGTTTAAAATTGCTGTTAACTTTTAAACTACCATCTTATAATATAGTAAGTCTGTACTGACTGCTGAAAGCTATATCCTGTGGATCTAAGTGATGGAGAAAGATTTGTAGACTGAAAGATCTGGATCTTTATGTCAACTCTGAAAATAAATAACTTTTACTGTATTCATTTTAAAAGGCAAGAGAGGCCTACTACTTGCCTTTGTTATTTTTTTTTCTCAATGCCTACTGCTACTTTATGAAATGTTTGATGGATTGATAGAGTGATTCATATCCAGCTTTGATTTTTTTCCCACAAATTCCATTTAGATTTGATCTGCCAGGCTTGGGAAAGTACTTTTTGAAAATCCATAAAGAATGTTCAACTTTTTCCCTGGCTAACAATTCCTTATATTTATTAATCATTGTCTGAAAAAGAACACATATTGTTAGTAGTGAGTACTGCACAATGATCTCGAGACTTTGGCTTTTTAAATATGCTGGTGAAGTTCCCAGGGGACAAAAGAAACTATAATAAACAGGTAGCAGGCATTTTAGCAGTTATTGGTTTGAACTGCATTTTTCAAAAGAGACCATTAAATTCATTGTCATTGCTTCAAGCATGGAAGCCTGCATAATCTGATGTCAATACCAGCTCTACTGTTACCCAGTGGATTCATCATATTCATTATGACCATATTTTATGTTGTGTCTAGGCAGGAAAAATGAAGAGGTGTTCTTGTGCTTCCTGGATGGAAACACCACTGAGTTTTTGGGGGGACATCTATAAATAGTTACTATTTTTCTATTGAATACATTAGTGATCCTCAATAAATATACATTTACCATTTATGGGATGGCCAACATCTTAGCCTCAAGTAAGGGTTGGTACTTAGGTACAGAGCTTGTATATGGTTTGAGTTTGAATGTAGGAAACTGATTCAAGGATGCCATGTGGGTTTTTTAAAAAAGTGATAAAAATTTCTTGCTAGCACATCATGACACTCCTCAGAAGCTGTGGCCCACAGCACTCCAAAGTCCTGTACAAACATTTCTGGAAGTCGGAGAGAGAGCCTCAACATCGTGGTCTGCCCAAGGAAAACTGATGTTGGAATCCCCAACTTTACTCTCCAAACACACACTACTTCAGTCAGAGAAACAAAAAAATGACTCCAGTAGAAAGGAATTCAATAAGGATGCTTACAAAATGCTGGAAGGGCTAGAAGAGCAGAGTATAGGAATTCCTCCACACCACAGGATTTTAAGCAGAAAGCCTAGAAGGGCAGTAATAATGCTAATTTCCAACAACAGAGATCCAGAACACTGTTTGCATCTACTCTATTTATTTGACAAAAGTTACTATTTTTTTTTTAAGATTTTATTTATTTATCAGAGAGAGAGGGGGAGAGAGCGAGCACAGGCAGACAGAATGGCAGGCAGAGGCAGAGGGAGAAGCAGGCTCCCCGCTGAGCAAGGAGCCTGATGTGGGACTCGATCCCAGGATGCCGGGATCATGACCTGAGCCGAAGGCAGCTGCTTAACCAACTGAGCCACCCAGGAGTCCCCAAAGTTACTATTTAAAAGTTTTTTTCCATACAACCCATCACTCCTTTCTGATGAATTCTTCCTAATAATTCTCTGGAGGTAATCTCTTTCTTGCTATTGAATATCTATCACATGTAACTGCCCTATTGTGATGCAGTCATTTGTGTTTATAGCATTTTTCACCATTAATATTGTTGGGGACAGGATCTGTACCCCCTAATACCTGTTGAAAAATACCATCAGTAATAAAAATAGCTACTATTTATTAAATCTCCACCAGTTATTAAGTATTTAATCAATCTCATTTAATATACATAAAAACACTATGAAAAAAATTATTGCTATTTATAAGTAGGAAACATACCCTCATAGTCAGCACTTGGTAATGTAGTAGAGCTAAGATTTAACTTTGTTTTCTCAAGCCCCAAATCCATGACATTCCCATGTTGCTTCACCACTGTAATGTCAGAGAATTATGGAGTTAAAATGTGACCTACGTGTTATCATGAACATCTCTGATAATGGGGGGATCGTCTGTCAAACAGTCCATATGATTATGGGAAATGTTATTTCTTAGAAAGTAGTTCCTTACAATGAACATTTAGAGTGTGACAGGCTCCATGTGATGTGTGCTTTAATATGACCATAGTGTATTGAAACTCAGAAAGAGAGTTTAGCTAAAGTGTTTCGGAAAGCCCAGCCTGTCCACTGCCCAACTACAGGGGGCATCATCACTCATGCCATGTGAATAGTACACCAGGGAGTTGCACAATGTGCTAACTCTGACTTATTCCAGAAATTAGAATTTGTTGGGTGCTTCACAAACATTGACTGCTGATGTTGATGTGGAAGAAGAAAAGAGAAGCTTTTTAAAAATGTCATTTAAGGGACGCCTGGGTGGATCAGTGGGTTAAAGCCTCTGCTTTCAGCTTGGGTCATGATCCCAGGGTCCTGGGATTGAGCCCTGCATCGGGCTCTCTGCTCAGTGGGGAGCCTGCTTCCTTCTCTCTCTCTGCCTGCCTCTCTGCCTACTTGTGATCTCTGTCAAATAAATAATAAAATCTTTAAAAAAGAATTTCATTTGATAGTCTGAATCGACTATGTAAAATAAAGACAGTAAGTGTAACTACTTTTAGAGTGGTTATGGAGATTAAATGAGTTATTACATGTAAACACCTAGAAAAATGCTTGGCATCTAATAAGCACCCTGTAAGTAGTTATTTCATTAGTAGTATTTATGTGATTATTTATAGGTGATACAATGGAAAATAAAACATTGCGTCTAACTCTAAAGAAGTTGCATTATCCCCCTGAACATTACTGCCTCTATAAAGAATAGAATCTCCCTCACTCATGCCTTCTCAAGTCCAGGGAAATTCTATGTTTGTCAAGAATTCTAGTTCTTGGGGCGCCTGGGTGGCTCAGTGGGTTACGCCACTGCCTTCGGCTCAGGTCATGATCTCAGGGTCCTGGGATCGAGTCCCGCATCGGGCTCTTTGCTCAGCAGGGAGCCTGCTTCCTCCTCTCTCTCTGCCTGCCTCTCTGCCTACTTGTGGTCTCTCTCTGTCAAATAAATAAATAAAATCTTTAAAAAAAAAAAAAAGAATTCTAGTTCTTTATCCAGAGACAAGCACAGGATGTCTTATACTATTACACCATGTTTCAAGAAATAAGGAGAAAATATACATTTTTCTTACCAGACTATGATTATTAGGTGTAAGGCCAGATTTGACACCTGTCTCATGGTCATTTCTTCTAAAGGTCACCATGCCCTATGACAGTAGCCAGACATATATGGCCATGTCAATGCATATTTTCACCAACTAAATATAAAAATTAGCTTCTCAGTTGTACTAGCCACATTTCAAGTGCTGAAGAGCTACATGTAACAAAAGACTACCTAAGGGACAGTGTAGACAAAGTTTCTATTATAGAGAGTTCTGTTGCACAACACTTCCCTCAAGTGATAGCAGCTAGTCTACCAAAAGTTCAAAGTGCCTCTGGAATGCATATGTAAAGCTATATCTCTAAGACATCGGCTCAGTACTGCAAGTGACTAAAACTAAGCAGTGAGCTCTCTAGGTTCCGGCAGCTTTGGTGATGATGATGATAAAGATGAATGTCCATAAATATTTCTTAAGATCTAATGATTTTCACTGCCCTCTCAAATAGAGAACTTCACCATGTTGTCCTTGCTGGTCTAACACTTCTCTGAGAGCATATTCAGTGACAGGATGGCTAGAAAGCAAAACTGTATTAATTCACCAAGTGTATTAGCAATGGAATCTGGGGCAAGGAGGCATCAAAAAAGTACTAACAACAATTTGAATTTCAAGGACCAAGGTCACCAACTCTGAGTTCCAAGACTTCTTGTGACATAGACAAGTTATTTAGTCTCACACAACTCTAGTTTTTGTGCTAATAAAAAGGGAGTGTAATCAGTTGTGGGGAGGATAGAAATCAGGTGGTATGTGTAAAGGGCTCATCATAGCACCTGGTACATAGGGGGCTCTTCACAAAGGTCTGCTAGCACTGCCTACATGTGGGAAGCCAGTGGAGGCAGAAATGGTCATCTGAAACTGTGAGAAAACCATTTCTTTAGCCTGTGCCTTGGTTTTTATATTACATCCACTTCTCTCAGCTTTGTTGCAAGGATTATTACATAAGGTTGACATATGACAGAACTGTATAAATTTTTCAAATAACAAAATATTTTTACTTGCTTTATCTCTATAATGAGGCTAATTATTTTCACACCTATCTCACATGGACTATTGGTATAAAGTGGATAGTATAGGTGAGAGATTTGTAGAAAAATGAAAAAGAATTATTCTAATGCATGGTTTTCCTATTTCTCATGGGAAACCTTCAGGTTAATACAAGCACTTAACCTGCTCCTCGACAGGAATGAGCACAAGCTGGATTAAACCAGCATGTTTCTGGAACCAAGAATGTACAAAAACCCTCTCCCCTCTTCTCAAGAGTTCAGAAGATTTTCCAGAAACAAAGGTAGTCATTAATCGTAAGTCAGGAGTATTTTGCATTTGTTAAGACAGCAAATTCACTTTGACATTTTGTATTTATTTTTCTAGCAGATTTAGAGAGCCCACGAATGGTTTGGAAAACTGTTCCAAAGTGGCATCTGACCCATTTACTGCTGCAAGTAGGGTTCTCAGGGAGACCAGAGAAATACCACAGGTCAAGAAGATGTCTTCTTGGGGTGCCTGGGTGGCTCAGTGGGTTAAACTGCTGCCTTCGGCTCGGGTCATGATCCCAGGGTCCTGGGACGAAGCCCCGCATCGGGCTCTCTGCTCGGCCGCGAGCCTGCTTCCTCCTCTCTCTCTGCCTGCTTGTGATCTCTCTCTGTCAAATGAATAAATAAAATCTTTAAAAAAAAGAAAGATTTAAAAAATAAAAAAATTAAAAAAAAAAAAAGAAGATGTCTTCTTAAAATTTTGCTCTTTCTACTTTTGAGAAAATAGATTTTGAATAAATCCTGACTCTAGAATTAAAATGCCATACTGCAAGTCATACATCAATGTTAATTCTTTGGCTGACTTTACTCATACTCTTGTTCTTATCACAGAGGGAAAAGGGATAAATAAAAGATGAAAGCCTTTCAAATTGAGGAAGTGAAGAAAAGGCCAGAATCTAGGTCTTGGCCTTTATTAACAGCTCGGAAACTTCATTCCCATAGGGGAAAAAAAAAATTGCAAGGATTGAAAGTAGCACAGAAATAATCATCTGAATCAAAAAGGAGCCCATTTATTGTCCCATTAAAAGACAGAGCATTTACTACAAACTGCATGGTCAGGTGTGGTTATTCACCTTGGTTAAGAGCAGATGTCTAAATTATATGGTCATTTGGAATAAGGATAGGCTGTCAAGAGTGCCAAAATCTTCTAGGTCCTTGTCTATGGAATCTTTATTACAATTACATTCCCTTGATTTCCTCTGAAATTGAGTATTCAATTAAGGAAGGTAGCCTTCATGACATTTTAATGTTCACAGTTTTCTTCCCTGACAACCTCTCAACACTCCCCATGGGTAATCTTGTCATCCTCAGGAATTCATCCTTCTACGTCTCCTACTTGATTGGTCTCATATGTAAGTCTTGCCTGCAGTGAACTACAATTCGTTCATTCATTTACTCATCCATCTACCCATCCAGGCACCATTTAATCATCCAGTGACCCAGACCTCCATTATACATTTTCTTTTAACATGTATTTTAACATTCTTAGGTGCTAGGACTAAAACAAAATTACATGTTAATATAGAGCCCATGCTTTCCCTGATCCCTGGGATTAATCACACAATTTAAAAAGTTCACATCCAGAGCTGACTTTTTTTGGTTGAGAAACCTGAATTTCTTCATGATGCATTTTTTAAATCTCCTACTGATTTTCTAGCATAGGCCGTAGAGTTCCTGCTCTAAATATGTTCCCTTCCAGTCTCCAATTTTATTCATGAAAGATTACTGTGCCCTCTATGTACAGAAAGAGATAGGATTTCCACATGGGTCTCCATGTGCACTTTTCTTAAATCATGGACAGAAAGGTCATGAATTGTTCCTGATATTTTTTTACAGCCATCTCTTGGATCCACAATAATATAAAAAATTCTTCTGAAAGCAGGACCATACACTAGTTTCTTTAAAAAGCCATAGTGCCAAACTCAGTGCTGTGGGCTAGAAACCCAATAAACAATGTTGTATAGCATAGGCAAAACAGCTCAGGATCCAGCAAGTTCTCCCACAAAAGCAGACATTTGCAGTGAGATGAGACACCAAAACTGAGATTCTGGAACAAACAAAATCTCATGGCAGTACTGGTCCTGATTCAGAGGGCAAAACTAGAATTAAAAACAGAAAAAAAGGTAAGAAATAAGATTCCCAGATAAGAAGAAGAAATTTTTAACACTTAAAATTTGCTGACAATAGGCCTGATTCTGTCAGGAATGCTTCTCTCATTGCCACAAACCCAAAGCCAAAGCAATGTTTTCACTGTTGGTAATGGCATGATGTATTCAACTATAAAAGTCAGAATAACTGGGAGTTATTCTTAACATTTTTCTCTTCCTCCTCACCATCCCACCCACACATCCAATCCATCACCAAAACCAACTAATTCTACCTCTTGGATATCTCCCCAGTCCATTCTTAAGGCTCCATCCATGCTATCACCCCTCTACTTCAAACTATCATCATTCCTTGCCCAGACGGGGCACTCTATATTGTCTACCCCCATCCTCTCTTACTCCCCTCCAATCTATATTCCACACAATACCCACAGTTTCTTTTCTTTTCTTCTTCTTTTTTTTTTTAATATGGCATTTCAAGAATTGCCACTTTTTTTTTCCCCTAAAGATTTTATTTGTCAGAGAGAGAGAGAGCACAAGTCAGCAGAGTGACAGGCAGAGGCAGAGAAGCAGGTGCCCCACTGAGCAAAGAGCTGGGTTGCGAGACTTGATCCCAGGTTCATGGGATCATGACCTGAGCCAAAGGCAGCAGCCTAACCGACTGGCTACCCAGGCATCCCACCCACAGTTCTTAAGTAAAGACCTAATCTTAGTACTACCTTGCTTACTACCTTTCTGTGCCTCCCTATTGTTCTCTTTGGAAAATGTAATCCTTAATTTGTCTAAGAAGCTCATTATGAACCCGCCCCTCTTTCTCAGCTTTGTTACATAATGCAGTTCTGTCTTTCTTTCACTGCTTTCCAAACACACTGGCCTTCCCTCAGTTCCCTATACAAGTCATGCTTCTTCTCAGGGGAGGAACTTCACACTGTTAGGTTGGAGATTAGACCAGTTAATTGCTTACCACTTACCCAGTGCTGTGTATATGAGTGGGTTAAAATGTGAAGCCAGAAATCTAAGGCTTTAGCTACCATCCAGCTCTAAACATGAAAATAACACTACCGGGGTATCATGTCAGATGCAACGTTATCTATGTAGAACTTAAAAATATGAAATTTTTACTTTGGGTCTCCCTACCCACCTCCTCTTCTTGCCTTTGTTTTCATCCTACTGAAAACCACTACCATCAAAGTACAAAAGAAGCAAGATTTACCTCACCTACATCTGTCTTATCTAGGTATCTCTGAAATTGACTCTATTATTTCTTCATCAGTCTTCATTCCAAAGGTCTTTCTTGATCCCATCCTTCAGGTCCCTAATATCAATTTCTTAAAATAAGTTGGTGAGGTAAAAAGAATGCGGAGAATGGAAAAAGCAGGTTACTGAATCTGGAATACTGAGCTCATGCTCCAAATCTGCTACCTAAAGCCCCTATGACACTATCTATATCACTCTTTCCTCATTCCCTATATTTTATTATAAAGAATCATTTTCAGTTGTCCTGCAGTGGCTCTCCATCTTCAGGGCTTTTCCCAGGTTGTTCCATCTGCTAGGATCACTGTTCAAACCACACCCTTTCCCTGCCTTACTCTTACTTTGATGATCCCTCTCCAAGGAGTTCTTGACTTAGTCCCTAAGTCTGCATTTGTTTCCCTTGTAAGTGATCCCTTCACATTCTCCACATCCCTCATAAGTGCACTTATCACACATGGTAATTGCCTTCTTTAAAATTCACTTTCTCTCACCAGCTCTCAACTCCAAGGAGGCAGAAGAGATGAATCTTATTCACACGTATGTTCCCCAGGGCCTGGCACTCTACCAGTATAAGCAGTCAATATATGTTGAGTGAATGAAATACCTAAGGGAGATTCTGTTCATTTACCTTTAAACTCTACAGAGTTGCTATGGGGCTTACTGTATATTTAAACAGGCCAAGTGTAGTGTCTGGTACAACAGAGCTATTTAGTTTTGTCTAGCAAATAGTAGTGATTCAATAAATATCATTAATTCATTCACTCCTCCACAATATGTAAACTTATTATGTATTACTCCCATTATAATGATATATTTTGGTTAACATATCTCTTTTTGTAAATATGAGATTTTTATTCACTGAACAAAATTGAGGCTTCCTTGCAGGTAACTGGTTTAATATCTAGTCAGGTAGACTTTTTCATCCTTGAATCACAGCGCAATGGACATACCCCTCTTTCTGTCTATATGAAGATCAAACTTTGCCAGAAATATCCTCTGAAGTTACTAAAGTCAGGGTAGATCTGCCTGATGGAACTAACAGTTCCTGGCAAGACTCCTGGTATACCTACAGCACTCATTGACATACTCCCTGGGAAGATGGCAAGAGGAAGCAATGAGGAGTCAACGGCAGCCTACAGCTCAGTGAATAGTAAAATTCTGTCAGGTGACTGGACACTGGCTTCTACTATCACTGAGTCCCCTTGACCTATGTGGTCATTTGCCCCTTGCCTTTTGGTCCATTCTGGCACCATCAGTTTCCCTCCTCTGCCACATTAGCCTCGTCCTCCATGCTCATGGAATTTGCCAATAAACTGACTGTGACCTCAACCAGAAATGATGGTGCTGAAAAAGAGAAGCACATTGACTCAGCAAGCTCTGGCTATCATAAAGAAGCTTACTGCTTCCTTTTCGGTCCATTGCCTCTCGGCCTTTTCTTCTCCCTGCTTCTCCCACCAGCTGTTCTCTTTTCTACTTCCTTGCCCACAAGTTTCCTATTAGCTATCTTTCATCGTTCCTCTTCTGCTAATCTTCTATTTCCTCCCACTTCCACTACTGTCCTTTAGTCCCTTTCACTCTGACACCCATTTCACTTCAAATGCTATGTGGTAAACACAGAAACAAAAAGGTAGAGGAAAAGATAAGTCTAACAACAGCGAATAGTATACAACTATAACTTTTTTTTTCTTCAAAGTATCTTTCTTTCTAGGGGTCTGAAAATAGATGACTTGAGTACTTCTCACTTAAAATCAGCATAATAAAAACACCTTTGTAACCTAAATTTGAAGACTATCTTCCTAAGAATTATACCTAAGTATTTCCAGAACTGGAATTGCATATTTCTGAGAGGGAAATTTCTTAAAGCAAGACTATGTTTCAAATACCATCTAGCCACAGTAATTCCTTTTCCTTTTTTTCAGGAATTAAAGTGAAGGTAGCCCTGATCTATCTCAATGGTTAAATCCTCTTGTAAGTGGCTCAGAAACCAGAGAATTATACCAGGACCTGCATAATGGTTCCATGTTGATTCCTGGTCCTCCATCCCACCTATATGAGTATCTCAAAGACCTGGTGGGCTACCAGCCAAAGCAGGGCTGGTGCCAACCAAAGCAGGGCTGATCTTTCGTCTCCAAAGATTGGAGACCAAACTGTGGTAAAGAAATATTTATCTTAGGGACGCCTGGGTGGCTTAGTGGGTTAAGCCGCTGCCTTCGGCTCAGGTCATGATCTCAGGGTCCTGGGATCGAGCCCCACATCGGGCTCTTTGCTCAGCAGGGAGCCTGCTTCCTCCTCTCTCTCTCTCTGCCTGCCTCTCTGTCTACTTGTGATCTCTCTCTGTCAAATAAATAAATAAAATCTTAAAAAAAAAAAAGAAATATTTATCTTAAATAGTAAAGGAGGAAGCAAACAGAAATAAAAACTGGTCCAGCACAAAGATAAATTCAAAATGTATAAAAGACCTTCAACATGAGACAGGAATCCATCAGAATCCTAGAGGAGAACAAAGACAGTAATCTCTTCGATATCAACCACAGCAACTTTTTTCAAGATATGTCTCCAAAGGCAAAGGAAACAAAAACAAAAATAAACTTTTGGACTTCATCAAAATCAAAAGCTTCTGCACAGCAAAGGAATAGTCAAAAAAATAAAGAAGCAACCCACAGAATGGGAGAAGATATTTGCAAATGACAGTACAGACAAAAAGTTGATATCCAGGATCTATAATGAACTCCTCAAACTCAACATACACAAAACAGGCAATAACATCAAAAAATGGGCAGAAGATATGAACAGACACTTCACCAATCAAGACATACAAATGGCTATCAGACACATGAAAAAATGTTCATCATCACTAGCCCGCAGGGAGATTCAAATTAAAACCACATTGAGATATCACCTTACACCAGTTAGAATGGCCAAAATTAGCAAGACAGGAAACAACATGTGTTGGAGGGGATGTGGAGAAAGGGGAACCCTCTTCCACTGTTGGTGGGAATGCAAGTTGGTGCAGCCTCTTTGGAGAGCAGTGTGGAGGTTCCTCAAGAAATTAAAAGTAGAACTTCCCTATGACCCTGACATTGCATTCCTGGGTATTTACCCCAAAGATACAGATGTCGTGAAAAGAAGGGCCATATGTACCCCAGTGTTTATAGCAGCAATGGCCACGGTCGCCAAACTATGGAAAGAACCAAGATGCCCTTCAACGAACAACCGATAAGGAAAATGTGGTCCATATACACTATGGAGTATTATGCCTCCATCAGAAAGGATGAATACCCAACTTTTGTAGCAACATGGACCGGATTGGAAGAGATTATGCTGAGTGAAATAAGTCAAGCAGAGAGAGTCACTTATCATATGGTTTCACTTATTTGTGGAGCATAACAGATATCATGAAGGACAAGGGGTGTTAGAGAGGAGATGGGAGTTGGGGTAAATTGGAAGGGGAGGTGAATCATGAGAGACTATGGACTCTGAAAAACAACTGAGGGGTTTGAAGTGGCGGGGGGGTGGGAAGTTGGGGTACCAGGTGGTGGGTATTATAGAGGGCACGGATTGCATGGAGCACTGTGTATGGTGAAAAAATAATGAATACTGTTATGCTTAAAATAAATAAATAAATTTTAAAAACTTAAAAAAAAATAAAGTATCAAAAAAAAAAAAAAAAACTGGTCCAGCTATTCTCAAAGTGTAGTCCGAGGACCAGGAGCAAGAGCCTCAGTATCCATTCGTTGGAAGAATTTTGGAAATACAAATTCCTGGTTCACACTAAAGATCTCCTGAGTGAGAAACTAATTCCATAGTCAATGGAGAACTCCTGGTCTGGAGGAATCAGATAAGGTTTCAGGTGCAGATGTGATTTAAAATGAAGCTAAACAAATAATTATGACTTAGAAATGACAGGGAAAGGAGAGATCAAAGCAAGTGAAGGCCTCTTCTCCTATATTTGTGTCTGACCTCTTACACCTCTACTTTGGCCCTTGGAGTTATAAAGGTGATTGCTTCATTATCATTTTTAATTCACAATGATATGTTTAGTCACAAATTTCACCTACTCTGGAGAAATAATTAATTACCTGGTAAGTGTTCTTATTCTTCCATTTACTTTTTCTTCCTTTCATCTTCTAACACCACTGCATACATTCTGTACCAACATTTCATTATTATTCATCTTCCATGAGAGGAATTCTTCTTATGCCATTGGATGGAGAATGTTGTCTTGTCAGTGGGGAGCTAAAGTGGATATCCTTTCTTAACAGTAATTTTTTTATGAAAAAGTTTTGGGTGTGAATTCCTTTATATTTATTTCTTACAGCCAACTGAGATTAACACTGCAGACATGATCTCAAAGTAGGCTCTCTTCCCTCCTCTCAGTCCTACCAACAGTTTGCTACAGACATGACTGCTGTTTGTATTCCCTCTGAACCCTGCCTTCTTCACCTATTATGACTTCAAGTAAAACTAAATCCAGAGAGTCTTGCATTAACCTTCCCACTTGAAAAAGAGAGGACTGTTTGTTTCGAACCTCAGATATGCCACTACTAAGGAGAATAGATTTACCAATTTATTAGAGAGGACTCTCTAGCAAATTCTGATACCTTTCTTCTTTAATTTCATATCATTTGAAAGCTCTTGTTCATATATTTTGGTTTGGAGTTAACAAAACTTCAGTTTCATCAAACATGTATTGGAATGTTTTTGCTGCTTCTCTTTGTTGCTTTATGATGATTCCTGAAGGTAAGAAATCCAGAACACCAGAAAAAATGAGAAAACATGCCCTATAGATTCCCTCTTCTGTTTGTGTAATCTTCTTTATACTCCCATATCCTTCACCTAGACTTTTGTTACTTCTTACCTGGAGTTTGTGGCCTCCTAACTGTTCTCTCTGCCTACCATTAGATTTTGTACCAATCATTCTTCCAATGAGATAGTCTTTTTTTTTTTTTTAAAGATTATTTATTTATTTATTTGACAGAGAGATCACAGGTAGGCAGAGAGGCAGGCAGAGAGAGGAGAAAACGGGCTCCCTGCTGAACAGAGAGCCCGATGCGGGTTTCTATCCCAGGACCCTGGGATCATGACCTGAGCCGAAGGCAGAGGCTTTAACCCACTGAGCCACCCAGGTGCCCAAGATAGTCTTTTTAAAGTTCAGAATTACCATGTCAGCCTCTTATTTAAAATCCTTCAAAGACTCCCTTTGACTTCCAGGACAAAATTCAAATTCCTCTACTCAGCACCAAAGGCTGTCTATGATTGGCTCTTGCTTAACACTCCAGTTACATTCTTCCGGTCACTCTTTCATTCATTACTGAATATCCAGGTATTCACGAACAAATACTGAAAATATAACAGTAAATGAAGAATACGTGCTCCAAGGGAGCTTCTGATAGACATTCTTCTATGGAGAAGACTGATATGAGACAAATAGATGCCTACATTGGTATAATTACAAACTGATAAAAGCATTAAGTGGTAAAAATGGGCTGCCATAAGCTAAAATAATCTGATTGGGGGAAGCATAATACAAACCATGGCATGATCAGGGTTTATCAGTCTTCAGAAGTGACATATGGGCACAGACCTAAAGGATGACCAGGAGTTAGTAAGAACATGCGAAGGAGAATACCATGAAAAAAGGTTTAAGAGGGGAAAGAACTTGGCATTACTAGAATACCATTTCACACAGGCATTACTTCTTCCAACCATATCAATTTCCTTGGGAGTCCCTAAATTAGAATTCTTTCAGGGTTCAAGGTCCTCACATGGGCTAGTACCTCTCCTTGGAATGTTCATCTGATTCTCATTCACCTTTCAAAGCTCAGCCAAATTGTTACCTCCTGTTGTAAACTGATGATGTGGAAAGCTCTGATTCTTCACTCTCTCCATCACGGATAGTGTGTTCAACTCGAGCTCAGTTTGATTCTGGGCTCATGCAGGGGGTTTTATTAGACCAGGGGAATGTTAGTAAATATGATGCAAGCAAAGGCTTAAAAAGCACCTAAGACCAAGGCCTGTTCTCTCACTTTCTCTTGTACCTCTGCCTCCACTGTAAGATCATGTCCAGGCAGCCTGGTAAAGAGATGTGAAAAAAATAAGGCAAAGAGCCAAGATCATCCTAGGGCAGCTGACAGCCAACTGACCCCCAAATATGTGGTAACGCTCAGTCAAAATCAGCCAAACTTCCTACCTGCCCCTCACAGGTGGTAGACACATGAGCGAGTTAAGCCAATATCAGCAGAACATCCAGCCAACATTTATATTCATGAACAATGATAAATGGTGGCTGTGTAAGCCATTGAGTTTTAGAGTAATTTCTTATGAAGCACTGTGATGATAGTGAAGCAATACTCCTCCTCTAAAAATCTTTGGATCTACTCAAGCAGAATTAATTCTCCTAGTCTTCAGTGCCTTAGCACCTTGAATTTCTCTGTCACTACACTTTTCTCAATGTGCCAAAACTGGTTAAATTCTTCAACTTCTCCATGAGATAGAATTGGTGACTAATTTACCTTCATCTCACTGAGAATTTGCAATATTTGACATTCTGGTACTTAGTAAGTACTTACTCAGTGTTTTTAATTAAAGATGAATGAGCAAATTATTAAGAGGAATAAGAATAAAAGTTAAAATGATCAGTGAAGTCTTCCTAGAAATATCCAATAGAATGTAAGCTCCATGATAACATCAGCCTTTTATTTGATCTTGTCCACCACCATAAACTTAGCACCTAACACAAAGCCAAGCACATAGTAGGTTCTCAAATATTTGTTGAAGTGCATGAATAGATAGTTGAGAGGAGAAATATGAAAGGTGAATCTTGAGATGAGCTCTCCCCCCTCCACTACCATTTATGCTCAAGAGTACCAAACATTAAGCCAAACTGCTACAGGCACGTGCTCAGAAGCTCCATTTCTATTCCCCCGGAAGAATCCTTTCCTTGGGGAAGCCACACAGTCATCATCCTCACACATGGCAGTAGGTATCACTTTCCCAGACCCTGATCAGACAACTTAGATTTTATCTTAAATCATCAGTTGTCTGATGATTTAAGATAACAAAGGTCATTTATAATGTACTAACCCAAATACTTCTGTGATACCTTTAAGTAAAAGGGAGGATTGGAGAAGAAATAAGTATGAAGGGATGAGTTAGGCTTATTGATTATTTTTTATATTGTAAAGGTGGTTTTCAAGGAAGAAAAAAATCAAAGCCAGCCTTTTAAGAAAAATCTGATTCCTCTCAGCTCTGAACCTATATCAATCCAGGCATATATGTATATGTTCATTTTTACTTATAAATGAATGAAAATAGCTACTTAAGAATATACAAATCTTTCATTATCTCCATTTATGAGGAAAAGCTTGGGTAACTTCTAACTTCCTGAGTTCCAAGTTTATCAAAGTCTCTATCATTCTTAAATAAAAGAAAACGCTTACTCCACTAATTGCCATTTTTATAAGACTTTTTTTTACCTCATTACTTCACATTCAGAAGCAAGCTTGCTAACTCCACTTGTTCCTAGAAGAAAGCCTCATGTGATCATTTAAAGGAGGGGACATTCTTTGATTGGAAACACCCAATTAGTTTCTTTTACTCCCTTTACTTCCATAGAAGACACCAAGATTAAACACTGTGAATTGCCAGAAAAGTAATGGTTCTGGCCATTTCCTCCTTCTCATTATAGCCACCATCATAAACAAAGAAGTTTAGTACAATAAAGTGTTTAAACTTATTATCACGGTTAAAGAGCCCCAGCAACAAAAAGAATCTCTAGGGAAAGTCACAAAAAATAAGGTATTTTTTATACTTGCTTTTTTTGTTCTCCAATAAGCCTGTTCTGATTAGACAAATCTAATTTCATATACATTTAATTGGTATAGCTCTATCTTTATTTCCCCAAACTGCCTTTTTAGAAAAAAAAAGGTCATATGCAATATTTGGCTCTATTTATTAAGAAAAATTCATAATATTGCATTTTGAAGTTCTGGGGCTTCCAACTATATTTTTAAATTAGTCATACCTACAGAGATGTATTATTATAAGATATAATAATAAGCACAATGACAATGACCACCACTATACTATATATTGAGTTCCTACTTAGTGCCAAGCAATTTAGATGCATGAGCTTCTTTAATCTTTATAACAATTCAATGAATTTAAGTATTATTGACCATAATTTATGCAGATAGCTTTGCTAGAACTCAATTTAAGACACCTAACACAGTGTCCAAAATATAAGACCTCTATAAATGCTCACAATTATTGTAATTGAAGGGTCCGTGGACAAAAGGACGAGACTGATACAAAGTGAAGATTAAGCAAAGCTTTATTTCGTGCCAGGCATGGAGAATCAAACCAACCAGCCGCCTCTTACAGAGAAGGCAATGCCTCCCTGCCTTACAGACTAACTTTTATAGAGCAAAGGCCATGTGGTTGAGCCTGGCCACACACAGGTGGCCAATGAGATTGTAACACACAGAGAAATCTGCACAGTCATGCTAGGTCACACACGGGTGGCCAATTGAATTACAATTCACCCTCTAGTAGCTATTTGAACTAGCCAATCACCTTGGTCAGAATTGGTGCCCAAATGGCGCCCAAAAGGCGGGGCCCACATTCTGTGGTAGTCAGGGAGATAGTATGTGCGCTTTACTGATTGGATGTCTCCACCTGGCCTGACTTGTCCTTGCATTCTGGACTCTGTTATCTCTCCCTGACCTGACACATTCTGGTATATGGGCTCTTTTATCAGGGGCTGGTCGGCCATATTTTCCCAGTTTCCCAGACCCGTTTCTAAGTGAGTTCCTCTGGGGGGCAGGGTCAATCTAAGTTTACTGCATAAACAACAAAATGGCTGTTCTACCAAGGTGGGGCTGCTCTGGCTAAGTAGACCCTTACAATAATTAAATAGCTATTTTTTAAAAACCTTAAAGAATAATGAAACACAGTTTAGTGAAGGTGGTCTAAAAAATATTCCAAATAAAAATAAAATATAAAATATTTTATAAAAATAAAAATATATTTGGATATATGGATAAAATATTCCAAATAAAAAAGCTTCTGGTGGTCTTACTGGTTTAAGAATAGTTTAAAATATCTAGAATAGCTCCTCTCTAGCTATGTATTTCCTACTTAATCCTATATTCTCTAATCCTACTTAATCCTTAAATCCTATATTTCCTACTTAGTCCCTAATGATTATTAAAATACATTTCCACACTCACAAGGGAAAAGCCTTGAGAGTAAACAATAGGCCACTTACCTGATATTAGGCTATATGACCCAAGCCAAAAATAAAAGACCATATTAGGTGAGAATTACTGACTTAGTTGCAAATGTCAGCTACCAACTAGGATCACTCACTGGCTGTTTGACAGTCTTGAGCCCACCAACCTAAGAGCTACTTATAATGTGTATGTGAGTGTGCTTTAAGAGCTACCCATAATGTTAACTTGCTTAATTATACTTCGTTGGTTTCCTGTACTTCCCTGTCTCACTTTCTCCCTGGCATTTCCTGGAACCACCTGGAACCACCTCCCAAGTAAATGACTTGCACTAAAATTCTTATCTGGTGATCTCCATCTGACAGATGCAGAATTACTGTTACCATTAACAAGGTCAAAATTTCCCTCTCACTTAATGCAGATTGACCAAACAAAATGAAGCCAAGCATAGCTGCTTTATTCTCTATAACCATTCTAATCTTCTCATAAACCTCTAATGCTAGACAATAGTGGAATGAGAATCTAGAAGCCTCCAAAAACAAATACACCCTTAATAATCAGTTTTTATTAGTTGATAAAAGAAAAAGACCTTCCAGATTCAAAATATAGTCCATTCTCCCTGTTTTTAATTCCCTTTCTATTTACCAAGATGGCATCAGTGTAGATTGGGTGGGATGTGCTAAGTATGTCCCTTAAGTAGATGTATAAAAGGAAGACTCTAAAGCTTGAATGGTCACTTTGGTAATATGGCTGAATAGGTCTGCTCCCTAAATTAATGACAATGGGATTCAATGGCCCCATCTGAGATTTTGTGATACCATGATGCTACCTTTGGCTGAAATGCTTGTCTCAGCCATATTCTCCTCATCAGAGCTTCCTGCCCTTGGTAGCCTCTCCATACCTTGATCTCTTCCCCAAAACCATAAATCTCTGTGTACTACACAGACCACGAGAAGGCTGAGGGTTTCTTCTGTCTCATGTATGAAGACTTTTTTCTCTTCTCATTTGTTTATTTATTTAAGATTTAATTCATTTATTTGAGAGAGAGAGAGAGAGAGAGCACAAGCAGGTGGAGAGGCAGAGGGAGAGGGAAAAGCAGACTCCCTGCCAAGATGGCAGCCTGATGCAGGGATCCTAGGACCTGCAGATCATGACGTCAGCCAACAGCAGATGCTTAACCATCTGAGCCACCCAGGCACCCCTGCCATTTAATTTAGACTGTGCCATGCCGAACATGCTAAGTCTGGAGACTTTCCTAGGAAACAGACCACTAGACTCTTCTCCTAATGCTTTCATGCTCCTTTATAGTTATCTGATATTTCTACCATCTGAAATGCCATCTGGGTTCTACCCGGAAAGGGAGAAAATATATAAATGCTGATTTCTTACTTCTACTCTCCCTCTCTCCTTCCACCTTTTACCTTTATGCCCCCAGCCAAAGGAGATGGGCTTTTCTCTCCTTCTATATCATATCAAGAGTTCCCTCAGACCCTAACATATAAAAATGCTCCATGAGGGACCCTGGTGGATCAGTTAGTTAAGCCTGACTGCCATCTGCCTTTGAATCAGGTTATGATTCCTGAGTCCTGGGATCAAGCCAAGTTGGGCAGAAGGGAGTCTGCTTCTCCCTTTCCTTCTGCCCCTCTCCTGGCTCCTGCTTGCTCTCTCACTCCCTCAAATAAATAAATATGCAAAAGCTTTTTTAAAAAAAGTGTTCCATGATTTGGAGGCCCAGACATGATTCCTGATTAGGTAAAAGAGGACATTTAAAATTAAGAAATTTCTACAAGTAATAGATTTAAAAATCATTGTCTCCATATAAGCAGTCAACTCTAAGACTTAAAGCAGGCCAGTACTTCTGATCTTCACCGCTGGTACCATGGGCCTCATGGCTCAATCTTGAAAGAGAAGACTACAAAACAACATGACTGAAAAGGGAATGAAAATTTTCCAAGTCTAATGTGTTTAAAATATCTGTGTCATGAACGTAAAGTGCCTAAAATTGTACACAGCTCATAGCAAATGGGGGTCTTAGGTTCAGTGCTGAAATTGAAATATACCATGATGGAAGGTTGACATTTAAATGGAGCCCTAATGGGATAGATAAAATTTGAACACAGAGATGGGAAAAAGCATTCCAAGCAGAGAGAAAGTGTGAGCAGAAAACAGGGCTAAACTAGGATCTGAAACATTAAAGGATCAGGGTAAGGGTTTGAACTTTATTCAACATGCAATGAGGGACATTGAAAGCAGGTCTTTGAGCAAGAAAAAGAAATGCTCAGAGCTTTAAAGGAAAGACCAATGTGACAGCAATTCTGAAATGAAATTTGTACCATTATTATATTGTAAATAGAAATTGAAACATTCAGATTTCAACAGGCAAGATTCTAGAATACAATGATGGTTAAATAAGATTTTCTTTCTCCTTCCTAATTATTTCTTGGTGCCAAAATAGGAACTGACCAAAATGCCATATTCAACAGTGGCAGTCATTATAAAAATAGTCACATCATAGATGACAGATAATTTATTGTAAAAGAATATATTATTCTCTATCAATTAGTATACTTTTCAAGAGGAACTTTGCTATTTTATAATACTTTTTAAAAAAATATTCTGCAATTATTTTCAATTCCAAAACTTACATTAAGAAAACATTTTATAAGTAACCTAACAACTCCCTGAGCAATTTAAGACATGTACTGTTTTACTTGTCTAAACCCCTTCTAGGGAGTTAATCTAAAGTCTAGTAATTATAATAAAAAAAAAAAACATTCTCAAGCCAGTTGTCAGTAGACTTAAATATAACCAACTGAAGGGAAAGTTCACAGTCCTGAGATGTTCTAACAAAAATACATGAGATACCTACTAGCGTAATATGAAGGATTATCATAAATATTTTACACTTATATGTCATTTGTTAAAAATAGAGTACATTGGGCGCCTGGGTGGCTCAGTGGGTTAAGCCGCTGCCTTCGGCTCGGGTCATGATCTCAGGGTCCTGGGATCGAGTCCCGCATCGGGCTCTCTGCTCAGCAGGGAGCCTGCTTCCTTCTCTCTCTCTCTGCCTGCCTCTCAGTGTACTTGTAATTTCTCTCTGTCAAATAAATAAATAAAATCTTTAAAAAAAAAAAAAAATAGAGTACATTGGTGTCCTAGATTGTCTGAGAGAACTTTGCATAGTTTCTAATTCACAACATTGATAATTGCCAGAGTAGTTCTAAGCCAATAATACAGAGTAGCCAAGAGCCCATAAAAGCATGTTCAAATGAGGCTTTCAAAGGCAGCAATCATGTGGGCCAACGTTCTTTTGTTTTAGTCTCAGGCCAGCTCATTCTGAACATCGAGGAAAAGACTTTAATTGTTTTATTTTGGATCTACTAAAAGAGAAGTACTAATTTAAAAAATATCCTCCAGGGCACCAAACACCTACATCATCCACAGTAGAACTAAACTTAATTTTTAATTACTAAAATGATCTTGAAATGGAGCAAACTAAGTACATTAGGTAAAACTAGTGATTTCAAAATGGGAGCAAAGTAAAATTTTATTGATAATCTATATGCAGGTTTAAAAATACTGCACTGTAGCATGGAGTATTTGGTACTTGAGCTCATGTGATTTGGGATTTGGACTCATTGATTTAGTTCTTTCTATAGCCAAACTCTGAACTATATTTAATCAACTACAGAAAAAAAAAGTCAATTTCAATTGGATAACAATAAAAGATTTACCCAAACTACATATAACCATTTTTTAAAAGTAACTGAAGATGTGGTATATATACACAATGGAATACTATGCAGCCATCAAAAGAAATGAAATCTTGCCATTTGCAACAACATGGATGGAACTAGAGCGTATCATGCTTAGCGAAATAAGTCAAGCAGAGAAAGACAACTATCATATGATCTCCCTGATATGAGGAAGTGGTGATGCAACATGGAGGCTCAAGTGGGTAGAAGAAGAATAAATGAAACAAGATGGGATTGGGAGGGAGACAAACCATAAGTGACTCTTAATCTCACAAAACAAACTGAGGGTTGCCGGGGGGAGGGGGTTTGGGAGAAGGGGGTGGGATTATGGACATTGGGGAGGGTATGTGATTTGGTGAGTGCTGTGAAGTGTGTAAACCTGGTGATTCACAGACCTGTACCCCTGGGGATAAAAATATATGTTTATAAAAAATAAAAAATTTTAAAAAATAAAAAAATAAAAGTAACTGATTTGTACATTCTAAATTAAAGAATTAAGTATTTATGTGAAATATTGTACATTAAAAACACATACACTGTAAGAACAGATATACTGTATTAAAATAAATTTTGTTAGTTTTGCCACATCCCACTCCATTGGCATTAAAATAATGTGACAATATATGTCTTCTTTGCTTATATGAGAAGGACCCACAACATGTAATATATAATATATCAATATTATTACTTATTTTCCCTTTATAAATGATACCTCAAAATAAATGCAATATTTAAAAAATATTCCTAAAATTGTACATGTAATGATGAGACATGGGGATTGTGGAAAATGATTAGAATTTCAGATATATTGCCATTACTTTTCCTAGAAGATACTTTTGAGGGTGAAAAAACAAACAACAACAATATTCTTTAGTTCAAAGGAAACACCAGTCAGCCCAGAAATGGACCCTCAACTATAAGGTCAACTAATCTTTAACAAAGCAGGATAGAATGTCCAACAGAAAAAAAGACAGTCTCTTCAACAAATGGTATTACACATGCAGAAGAATGAAACTAGACTATTTCCTTATACCACAAATAAAAATAGACTCAAAATGGATGAAAGACCTCAATGTGAGATAGAAATCCATCAAAATCCTTGAGGAGAACACAGACAGCAACCTCTTTGACCCCAGCCATGCAACTTCTTCCTAGATACATTGCTAAAGGCAAGGGAAGCAAGGACAAAAATGAACTACTGGGACTTCATCAAGATCAAAATCTTTTGCACAGCAAAGGAAACAGTCAACAAAACCAAAATACAACTGACAGAGTGGGAGAAGATATTCTCAAATGACATATCAGATAAAGGGTTAGTATCCAAAATCTATAAAGAACTTATCAAACTCAATACCCAAAGAACAAATAATCCAATCAAGAAATGCGTAGAAGACAAGAACTGATATTTCTGCATAGAAGACTTCCAAATGGCCAACAGAAACATGAAAGAGTGCTCAACATTACTCTGCATCAGGGAAATACAAATCAAAACCACAGTGAGATACTACCTCACACCAGTCAGAATGGCTAAAATTAAGAAGTCAGGAAAGGATAGGTGTTGGCAAAGATGCAGAGAAAGGGGAACACTCCTACACTGTTGGTGGGAATGTAAGCTGATGCAGCCACTCAGGAAAACAGTATGGAGGTTCCTCAAAAGTTGGAAATAGAGCTATCCCATGACCCAGCAATTGCACTACTGGGTATTTACCCTATAAATACAAATGTAGTGATCCAAGGGGGCACCTGCACCATAATGTTTATAGCAGCAATGTCCACAATAGCCAAACTATGGAAAGCGCCTAGATATCCATTAACAGATGAATGGATAAAGAAGATGCCATATATGTATGTATGTATATTCATACATACATATGTGTTTGTTTGTGTGTGTATACACACATATATATAATGGAATATTATGCAGCTATCAAAAAACATGAAATCTAGCCATTTGCCACAACATGGATAGAACTAGAGGGTATTTTGCTAAGCAAAACAAGTTAATCAGAGAAAGACAAGTATCACACTGATATGAGGAATTTGAGAAACAAGTCAGAGGATCATAGGGGAAGGGAGGGAAAAATGAAACAAGATGAAATGAGAGGGAGACAAACCATAAGAGACTCTTAATCTCAGGAAACAAACAGAGGGTTGTTGGAGGGGAGGGGGTGGGAGGAATGGGGTGGCTGGGGGATGGATATTGGGGAGGGTATGTGCTATGGTGAGTGTTGTGAATTGTGTAAGACTGATGAATCACAGACCTGTACTCTTGAAACAAATAATATATTATATGTTAATTTTTAAAATTTTCTTTTAAAAAAGGAAAGAAAAGAAACACCAGTCAAAGAAATGTTTTTGGAGCCCCAGGTGGTATTTCTAAAGCGATATAAGTATGCTGGACTATTCCAGAAAGGCAATCAAGTGGAAAACTTGTGTTATTAATTCAGCACTACAGAGACAATCCTGAGAAAACAGAGTCATCATTTTCAAAGGAAATTGGCTTTTGTAACATAGGAAAGGTATTAGGGGATGAAAAATGTCCCCATGATGTAGATCACACAATGGGAACAACAAACTAAGTTGTTGCCACTTGAAATCAAAGAATGGGGACATGACTAAAAGCTACAGGTGAAATACCAGGAGCCACCAGGGGACCCATCCTACTCTTCTTTTTTTTTCAAACAGCCTACAAGTGTTGTATTAAGGAGGAAAACCGTTCATTGATAGACATTTTGCTCAATTTCAGATAAGCTGACTAGAGAAGATGAAAGCATAATGGGAGGCAAACTTGGGTGAAAAAAATTTAGAAACAGGACAGGATCATAGGGGAAGAGAGTAAAAAATGAAACAAGACAAAATCAGATAGGGAGACAAACCATAATAGACTCTTATTCATAGGAAACAAACAGGGATTTTGGAGGGAAAAGGGAGTGGGAGATTGACTAATGAGGTGACGGACATTAAGGAAGGCACATGATATAATGGTCACTGGGTATTATAGACAACTGATGAATCACGAAACTCTGAAAATAATTAATTGATTAATTAATTGATTGAATTTAAATTAAAATTTTATTCTAAAATAAATGTATTTGAGAAATAGCCAGTGCAAGGATGCTTAGCCTCCCTTTGTCACCCTGAAAGCAGGAGATAAATCTCCCATGTGAAAGTTACCTTCCTGTAGCAGCAAGGTAGAAGGCATCCTTATCTCTACAGATAGGTAATTAAGGACAAAGAACACTTTATAAATATATTTTGCTACTTCTTCACCATCCTACCACCCCTAGTCCAAACCCCTTTGTTGTCTTGTCAATTCCTCACAAATTTATTGTTTCTTTGCCTAAAAGGTATAAAAGTCATGTACTAATATTGGTTTCCTAGTTGTGACAAAAGTTGTACTGTAATGTCAAGTGTAAACAAAAGGGAAAACTGGATGAGTATCTGGGAACCCCTTGTTTCACCTTTAAATCTTATCTATAAATCTAAAATTAAAGGTTTATTTAAATTTTACAAATAAGGCACTGGTCTTAGGATAGATACACTAAAGAAAAATCTTCTCTGACCTTGAAATATAATATATAATCAACTTAGCAACTTCTTCTGTCTGAGTTCCAGTATTTTGTTTCCTCTTGTTTCATCTTGTACTTGTCTAGGGCCATGATTCTTCCCTTAATCAGGTAGTGCCTCTGATCTGGTTTCTCTTTCCCTTCTCCTTTAATCTATTTTATAGCATTATAGGAGTTATTTTCCAAATATCTTAATTTAAAGCTGCAGTGAATTGTCCCCAAATATTTCCCCTCATTTTTTCTTATGTCAAAAATATCTACTCCTCTGGGGATCCTAATTCCCATTATCAATGAATTAGACAAGGACCTATATCCAGGGTACACAGACAGAGAAACCATTTATGCCTCAGGAGCTCTTTGGAACAAAAGAACAAGCGACAGGCAGTGAAATCCATTAATAATATAAAGCCCCACAGGACAAACACTCTAAGTATTGCTTACAGAACAATTCCTATAGAACAGCAAGGAGTCAATAATAACTTTCCAATGTGACCACACTTCCAAAAATGGGTCCTAAGAATTTAGTGCTACCTCTGTTTTCAATTTACATTCCTCCTGGTTTTCCCAATGTTCCTTATCCTTATTCCATCCTTATGTACATAATCATAAACAGTAATAACATTTTACATATATCTGGTGATTACTATGTAATACTCCCTGGATTATTTCATTTAATCCTCATAATAAGGTGGTCACTATTATTAGCCACAAATTATAAGGAATAAAACAAGTTCAAATAGATTAAATAAGTTAGTCAAGGTCATGTTTATAAAAGGTTAAACCAAGAATTGAGTACATATGGCTCCAGATTCCAGGAAATTAATGTCTATACATCCTGCTTCATACCTTTATATCTTTTCTCCTTACAATTACCCTTTTGGAGCCTTTTAACATTTATCATTGGTTTTCTGTCCACATCCATAACTGATGGTGGCCAATTTTTGCAAATCATGTTTTCTCAGAATATCACTGAAGGCCCCAAGGATCTGATCTTAGAAAGAGAGAAAAGGAGACATAAAACTGAACAAAATTCTATAGTTGTGCTTTTTCCGTTCTGATCCCAATTCAATCCTTACCTCTCTGGTTAGATCACCCACTTATAATTCTCATTTATGTTATATTCAGATACCCCTTAAAACCTTAACCTTGAAAAATAATAAAATATCCTTAAAAGAATGAGGCACAAAATTACAGAATAGCAATGTTTTCACATGCCTTAGCAATTTCTATTGTCATATATCAAACCTACCTAAAACTATATACAATTAATCAGTTTGTAGTACCATTTTACAATGTATGATGGTTGCTATCTGCAGCCACTACAAGATCTAAGATAAAAGTTCTAAATATTTTGGGGGCACCTGGGTGGCTCAGTGGGTTAAAGCCTCTGCCTTCAGCTCAGGTCATGATCTCAGGGTCCTGGAATTGAGCCCCGCATTGGGCTCTCTGCTCTGCTCCGCGGGGAGCCTGCTTCCTCCTCTCTCTCTGCCTGCCTCTCTGCCTACTTGTAATCTCTGTCAAATAAATAAAGAAAATCTTTAAAAAAAAAAAAAAGCTCTAAACATTTTTAATCACACACTTAATAGTTTTCTTATTATTTCCCATTCACATTAGAATCATCAACAAAACTAGTATGTTCAATTAAGAAAAAATGAAAAAAACTAGAATGGTATTAATAAAAAATTTGTTTCCAATTTCACTAATTAAATTCCCACATTATAAATTGATTATTTTAAGCACACCCAGTTAAAGACAAAACATAAAAGACACCCCAATTAATAATTTCCAAGAGACTATTAATATTGATACCACATCTCTTTATTTTGGATGCTCATAAAACACTAAGTACAAATAGTTGTATCAAGAAAATTCCTGAGTTCAAATTCAAAATGTCTGAGGCTCTCTCGAGTCATTAAGCACTTTTAGGAGAGGAAAATAAATAAGCATTAATTGCTTTCTCGCACATTTTCATAAACTGCTTTGTAAGAATTTTGAACAAACATGAAATGACTTTTCCTAAGGCACATATAACTTTATTAGGAATACCAAAACATCTTATACTGTTCAAACATTACAATTAGGGGAAAAACATTTATTAATATTTTATTAATAGAAGGAAGAAAGTGAATCTCTAATTCTACTCAACCAGACAAATCAATACCCACTAAGTAGAAGGTGATCTCCAGTTGATTATGCCAATTATAAAGCCTTGGAAATCTTCCATGATTATATATTTTCAAAAAAATGAACACCTAGTACAGAATCTGTGTTAAACCATTTCCTCATCACCAGGCACTTTTGCCTGAAATGGAATTAGAATATCTATTAATGTGTTCAGCTAAATGAGCCATTAGAAGATGCTCTAATAATCAACCATTATACAGCCAAACAGGTGGTCAAACTAATTAGATGGTGGAAATTACCAGCCTAGATCTTGGATGCATTTTATTTCAAATAAAATGTGGGAAGATATGTTATATGATATACTGAGCAATAATTTTTATTTTCAAAATGTGATTCACTTATTTTATGTAAATTAGCATCATCCTTAATGGACTTGAAATAGAAATATTTTCCAAAATGTCATTTCATTGGTAGACTATGTACTAATATTCAGAGAAATTTTCATCATATTTGATGTTACTGTCTGTCATTCAGAAACACAGCTTTTCTCTTTACCCCAAGCTAATAATCATGACACTGAAAACCCCTGACAATTACCACATAAGATAAAACTGCTTACAAGAAAAACACACCACTGGGGAGGATGCCAAAATGCACAATTTACAATTAACTTAACCACCCAAAATAAATACATCTTGAGCTACTATCTTACTTGTGAAATTGTTTTATGTATGTTTTTGCTTTTATTATATAGTTAGTACAAGAATTCATTATTTTAAAAAAAATCACAATTAATGTATATGTATGTGTAAAAACTTTTTTTGTCATCCTATCAACAGCAACATTGAATTCTAATTCCCTATATAAAGGAAATTTTTATAGGTTTAATGTGTATTGTTCTACAATATGCATACAGCTCACATATACACACCTACTCATATTTTACTTTTTTAAACATTAAATCTATATGTGATCATTAAAATTGCAAGATGTATATATAATTTTTCCCTAAATCTCCATATATTCTTCTCTTTATTATATAACTCAGAAGTGATACTGGTTATTGCTGTTACTGTTGTTGTTTTTAAATTAAGTATGAATAAAAAGCTAACTTGCTCCTTAGTAACCTACATCCCTGTAACCTTGGCCTTAGGCTGCATGTAAGGGACTTTCATTATGCAAGTGAAAGGGATTTTTTTGTTGGCCCTGTGAACATTCCTTCCAGGGATTCTCAAAGATTGGACTTGGTTTTTGTAGCTAAAGAAAACCAAATCCCATGTGCAACTTGTTCAGTGTCACTTGGTAGTCTTCTTCAAACAATTCTAATGTTTACATATTTTACTTTGAAACTTCCAGCCATGCTCCTACTACATATAACCCCTGTATTCACACCATCCCATTTTTCTGTCCTTTCTTTACAAATGGTATCTTGATGAGAAACCAGAAAAGACTTCCAAAAGAGCCTCAGGGCTTATAGTTTTGCACACCCCAGAGGCAGTTAGACAAAACGAGAACTATTGCAGATACTCGAACTCACCACATTTACTGAGATCCATTTGGAAGACGGCAGAGCTTCATAAATCTCGATGAAGGAGCATTCATAGCTGAGGAATCTCTGATGATCTGGATAAAGGGATCCTGATATAGAGGGTTGGCCAGATCAAGGTGCCAAAGACACTTGAATTAGCTCTTCAAATAAACCTGAGTGAAAGTTTATGAAAAGCATGTTCTTTCTAACTCTTAACGAAGAGTAGTAGTAATAGCCATGCTGTTCACTAAAAGCAAATGGAACTGAAAATGTCCTCCGATCTCTCTACCCCCAATCTCTACAACTAGTGAAATGAGATGAACTGCAATTCCTTACTGGATAAAGTCATTGTGAGATTAAATCAACTACATAAAGTGGTTATCATAGAGACTTCAAAATAGTTATAACTAGACTTAGTGCTGTCATTACCATGTTGACTTTTCAGGAATTCCATTCTTAAAGTGTACATCATGATGTAATATATATATATATGCCTGGATATAAAGAAAAAGCTTTTTTTTTCTCCTGAAACCTTTATCTTTCTTTATGTTCTCTGGTATCTGTCCAGCACCTGGATTAGCAAATGCCAAATGAATGAATGATCAAATGAATATGTTTTAGCATTACTGCATTTTACATTAGTTTCTTTCCCATCTACTTAATGAAATCTTGCATTCTTTATTGGGAAACAATGATTTGTTTCTTTTCTTCCCAGACTACCAGAACACTAGCCTTCACATACAGAGAAAGCTCTTATATTTGGAATTTTAAGTAAGCCATTTTCCCCCTATTGCCAATCTGTTCCTACTAAATCCATTTATCATGTCTATCATAAGCACAAAGATGACTGGGAAGATAAATAATAATAGTCGACAAACTGACTACCTCAAATTCCCTAAAATTACCAAATGCACTGTGCTTTCCTTCTGCATAAAAGGTTATAGGGTGACAGACCAGTATATTACATTGGAAATGCAGCTCAGTTACACAGGTCTAGCCAATTGATTCTAGAATACAACTTTCCCATAAGTCTACTCTATAATCAATTACATATTTGTTTAAGATCCAAATCATTGCAGAGAGTTGTCTCCTAATCTGACTGGATTATGACCATTGCCTCTAGCCATCCAACAGTTTAGGCAGAAAAAAAAGAAAGACCCATTTTAAAATAGACATAAAACCTTTCCTATACTTCTTTTTCGTTTTAAATTCTTTTGATTGCATGAATTAAAATAAAATTAAGACTGTAACTGAATACCACAGCATTCTGAATTTTCCCTTCTCAATAAACTCTCTGTTCGAAAACAATTCAAAAGAAAACAGCATATTAGCTCAAATCACAGAGCATTTTCTCATGTGCTATTGGTAAAAAGTCATTGCTCAAATTTAGCTTAATCCTCCATGTCCTACTAATTATTTCTGATAAGAAACTAGCATTTATATTTGAGAATGTTTGCTACTACCAACATCCTGTTGTGATGAAAAACAAAACAAAAATACAAAAAAGGGAAAAAGAGGTAAAGTTGACGCTTAGTCTGAGAAATGAGGCTTTTCATATCAAACAGGATACTGGTGTTGAAAGCAGTTAAGTGAAGAATGGAAAGGGACAGCTGACCCTTCCAGAGATGCAAATCTAGAGTGTGTTTTTTCTCTTACTACTTTTGAAGTGAGGCAAAACATCAGACATTCTCATATGGCACCAACAGCATAGAAACATATACATAGGCTAAAAACAAAAATTAATTTAATGACATCCAACTAGAATTTTTTCAAACCGCTGCTCTGGTCCAGTCAGGAAATGGATAAGAAGTAAGTGAACATAAGTGTCTTTTCTAATGACTGCTAAATTGCTCTTTTGATGACACTCTAACATTCTAAGACAACCATGAGCATATACCTCTCAGAACTCCTGTTTAGAAGTGTAGTTAGCAACAGCCCAGGCTGCTGAATTCTGAAATCCTTCCCTGGGTCTGTGATGTGGCCATACTTTAGCCAGTGACTGAACCCATTTGTGTAAGTTCACTGATGGAAGGACTTTGGCTGGAGGGTTCCCTGTCAGCCTTGCTGAAACTCTTAAAATTGCATCTTTAATAAATGGTGCTGGGAGAATTGGACAGCCACATGCAGAAGAGTGAAACTGGACCACTTTCTTACACCAAACACAAAAATAAACTCAAAATGGATGAAAGACTTAAAGTGAGACAGGAAACCATCAAAATCCTAGAAGAGAACATAGGCAGTAGTAACCTCTTCAACCTCGGGCGCAGCAACTTCCTATAAGACACGTCTCTAAAGGTAAGGGAAACAAAAAGAAAAATGAACTATTGGGACTTCATGAAGATTAAAAGCTTCTGCAGGGCAAAGGAAACAGTCAACAAAATTAAAAAGCAACCTACAGAATCAGAGAAGATATTTGCAAATGTCCTATCAGATAAAGGGTCTGGTGCCTGCTTTTACCTCTCCCACTCTTCTTGCTTTTGTGTTCTCTATCTCTAACAAATAAATAAAATCTTCAAAAAAAAAAAAAAAAACAACCAACTCAGTGGCCACACTGTTATGAAGTGCAGGCTATCCTGCTGCAGACAGAGTCCACTTGGAGATGCCCTGAAAGATGAATCAAAGAGGACATGGGAAAAGACTCAAGGTAGCAGTCTCTAGGCCTTGATTAGACAGTCACTTTCTCACAGTCCAGCCCAGGTACAATCAAAATGCAGCCATTTGGCTGACCTACCCGATACCATATGGAGCAAAATAACTGTCCAATCAACTCACAGAAGCATGACAAATAATAACTTATCATTATCAGCCACAGGTATTTGAGGTTGGGGAAATGGAGAGAGTTGTTCCTACACAAGAAAAATGATACATTGGACTTCTAAAAGAAAGAAAGAAAGTGTTTAGAGTAGGAAATACCTTGAGAAGTGGTACTTTCACTATTGTGCTTTCAGTTTTGAAATTCCAAAATATAAATAATTATATCCTTTTACATTTTTAAAATAGTATTGTATTCTGTGAACTAAATGCCAGAAAGACATCTTTACCTAGTAACAAATATACCCTGATTTTGATGCAAAAATTGTAATACATACAATATTCTTATTATTTTAAAGATAAAAACATAAATAATATATTTACACCACCCCAAAAGAGGTCAATTTATACAGAAGGAGAGTGAAAAGTGAAACCTTCCCTTTCATGCTTCTTTCATGACTCCAATTCTACTGCCTCTCCCACAGGCAACTACTGACAACATTTCAGTTTAGTATGTTTTAGAAAAACCTCCAGGTCTTTTCTATGCAATGTGTGTTTATGCATGTGTGACATTTTCTTTATTTGAATATGAATGGAGTCAGACTATATATGTTATGTTGTAATCCACAGGATTCATTTTTGAGGGAACAAATATAAGATAACTGATTCTTGAGGGAGTTATCTTTTACATATGCATTTTCTTTTGTTAAGTTCACATTTAGAAGATTTCTTTTCTAGCAACAAGAATGTGTCACCAACAATTTCCCTCCTTTAAGCATACTTTTATATCAAGAGTTTCTAAAATTCAGACTGTCTTTCCCATAGAACAGTTTCTTATCTCTTTGATTTTGAAACATTTTCATTAAATGAATACTTATTTTTCATGTTTCTGTTTCAACTTCAGTTGATCCTTGAACAACATGGGGGCTAGGAGATGAACCCCCTATGCAGTCAGAATTAAGCATATAACTTTTGACTCCCCCAAAACTTAACTACTAATAGCCTAGTGTTGACTGGAAGCCTTTATGATACCATGAACAGTAGATTACCACACACTTTGTATGTTATATGTATCCTATATACATAGGATTTTTTTTCTTAATTTTTAAATTTAAATTAAATTAATTAACACATAGTATATTATTAGTTTCAGAGGTAGAGGTCAGTTATTCATCAGTCTTATATAATATCTAGTGATTATTACATTACCTGCCCTCCTTAATGTCCATCACCCAGTTACCACATGCCCTCACTCCCTTCCCCTCCAGCAACCCTCATTTCCTATGATCAAGAGTCTCTCATGATTTCTCTCCCTCCCTGATTTTGTTTTATTTTTCCCTCTCTTCCCCTATCATCTTCTGTTTTGTGAATCACATTGTACATGTGAGTGAAATAAATGGTAATTACAAAGCTGAACCATTAATACAGTATGATACTGGTACAAAAACAGACACACAGATCAATGGAACAGAATAAGGAACCCAGAAATGGACTCTGAACTCTATGGTCAGTTAATCTTCAACAAAGTAGGAAAGAATATCCAATAGAGAAAAGACAGTCACTTCAACAAATGGTGTTGGGAAAATTGGATAGCCACATGCAGAAGAATGAAACTGGACCACTTTTTTACACCATACACAAAAATAAACTCAAAATGGATGAAAGTCCTACATGTGAGATAGGAATCCATCAAAATCTTAGAGGAGAACACAGGCAGCAACTTCTATGACCTTGGCCACAGAAAACTCTTGCTAGACATGTCTCCAAAGGCAAGGAAAACAAAAAAGAAAATGAACTATTGGTACTTTATCAAGATAAAAAGCTTTTGCATGGCAAAGGAAACAGTCTACAAAACTTAAAGGCAACCTACAGAATGGCAGAAGATATTTACAAATGTCCTACCAGATAAAGCACTAGTATCGAAAATCTATAAAGAACCTTTTAAACTCAACATCCAAAGCAAATAATCCAATAAAGAAATGGGAAGAAAACATGAACCAGCAGATCTCCAAAGAAGACATACAAATGGCTGACAGACCCATGAAAAAACCCTCAACAGCACTGGGCATCGGGGAAATACAAATCAAAACCACCATGAGATACCACCTTATACCAGTCAGAATGGCTAAAATTAACAAGTCAGGAATGGCAGATGTTGGCAAGGTTAGGGGGAAAGGGGAACCTTCTGACACTATTGATGGGAATGCGAGCTGGTACAGCCACTCTGGGAAACAGTAGGAAGGTTCCTCAAAAATTTGAAAATATAGCTAACTGTATGACCCAGCAATTGCTCTACTGAGTATTTACCCCCAAAATACAGATATAATGAAAAGAAGGACCACATGCATTCCAATGTTCATAGCAGCAATGTTCACAATAGCCAAACTATGAAAAGAGCCCAGATGTCCATAGACAAATGAATGGATAAATATGTGGTGTATACACACACACACACACACACACACACACACACACACAATGAAATACTACTCGGCCATCAAAAAGAATGAAATCTTGCCATTTGCAATGACATGGATGGTAGAGGGTATTACATTAAGTGTAATAAGCCAATAAGAGAAATACAATTATCATATGTTCTCATATATACTGTATTCTTATAAGGTAAACTAGAGGAGAAAATGTTATTAAGAAAATCATAAGTAAGAAAAAATACATTTACAGTACTATATGTATTTATGGAAAAAACTCTGCATCTAATTGGGACCTGCATAATTCAAACCTATGTTGTATCAAGTCAACAATAGCCTCCAATTAAGAAGAAATAATGGTAGAAGGGTAAAGCTCTGATGTCCACTATCATCAACAGCTTATTGGTAACAAAAAAATGTGAGAGCATTAATATACCTTTACTGTCTCAAAGTTGTATCACTTATCCCAAGCTTGGAAAAAAGAGAATTAGGTAGAAAGTCACGACAATGTATAGAATATCTTTTCCTTAGAAATTTCTTTGTGCTCAGTATTCTTGAATAATAAATATTCTCAGGTTCTTGAGTTGACTTTTGGAAAACTCATAATTCTATGAAGGGATTTCATGCATTAAAATTGCCTTATTTCTTGAATGTCTGGCATCCATAGAAATTGATAGTTTTGGTTCTTTAATCTTAGAAGAAAGCACATTTCTTTCTTTGTAGATGAATACAAAGCCTAAAGGCATTTTCAGAGCACACCATCTTAAGAAGGAAAAATGACTTTCTTTTTAAGCAATAATTCACATTAGACTCCATTACTAACAAAATATGAAGTAGGACACCTTTGCATCTGGTATCAAGAGACTATGTATCTTCTTTCAACCAACAACATAGAATATCTCCAATTGTGAAAAAATTCTGTAAAATAGAATACTACTTAGCATCAGGCAATAGCTGATTGAGACAGTTTTCATTTCATTTCAAGAGAGAAGTATGTTTTTACTATGTTTTCTTCACCTGTTGGTATATATCCTCTTGAGGTCTGTGATAGCATCAAGAAAGCACTAGATAATAATAATAGCTGTGGCAGATTGTGTCTTCTAAAGATGGCCTATATAATATCTCCTAACCCACATATTCTTTTACAATACAACTCTTTCCATTGAAAGGTGAAATTATAACCTTTTCCCTTGAAACCAGCTGGGTTTTTGTGACAGGTTCAACAAATAGAGTACAGTGGAAGTGATGCTTCCTGACTTCTGAGACTAGATAATAAAGGACAATTTAGTTTCCACCTTGCTACTGAATAATCACACTTGGAGCCCTGAGTCACTATGCTTGTAAACTAAGTGCCCTGAAGCAGCCATGCTGTGAGGAAGCCCAAAATAGCCCACGTGTGAGAACAAAAGAATAAACTCAGGACTTCTTGAAAAGAGAGGTCCAGTCAACTCCCAGCTTACTCCAGCCCCTCATTGTTTCAGCTTTAACCCTTCAAACCAGAAACAATCAACTGAATCCTTCCCAAATTCATGGTCCACAGAAACTATGAAAGAAAGGAAATTGCTGGTTTTTGTTCTAAGTCACTATATTTTTCAGTGCTTTGTTACACAGCAATAACTAAAAGCTAATATAATTTTTTTTAAGATTTTATTTATTCTAGAGGAGTTCTGGAGAGGAGCAGAGGGAAAGAACAAGTAGAATCTCTGTTGAGTGTGAAGCTTGATGTGGGGCTTGATCTCACAACCTTGAGATCATGATCTAAGCCCAAAACCAAGAGTCCAAAGTTTAATCAACTGAGCCATCCAGGTACCCCACTAAAAACTAGTATTTATTGAGGTATAATAATATTGAGCACATACTATTTTATTTAATTTATCAAGCATATAATATTTATATGCCAGGTAATATTAAAGAAAATTTCATGTATTAATTCATTTAATATTTTCAAAACCCTGTGAGGTAAGTATATTTATTCTATTTCAAGATAGGAAACAGGAGCAAAGAGTGATTTTGTAACTTTCTCATCAGAAGAGTAGATGGCAAAATGAGATTTAACCCCAAGAGTATAACTCCTGAGTTAATGCTTTTATTTTACTATTTTATTATTTTGTTATATATATATATACATATATATTATAATAAATGCATATTTATTGTAATTATACACCACATATTCAATATTAATTTATAGATGTATATTATATATAATTCATAATAAAATAGATATACACTTAAATACAAAATATATTTATATAAATTTAAATATATTTTAATATAATTATATGTAACTACATATGTACACATATATATCAGCATAATTACATATATCTATCAACCACGTTATATTATTGAATAGATCAAAAATATTCAAAACTTTTAAAGATAATACACAAGATTTCAGAGAAATATCTGCTTGAAATTATTCATTCAGACTCTTTGAAAATCATGGTTCTTATCAAAGCATTTCCTGAAAACATGTTTTAATTTTGTTTTGTTTTGTTATCATGAAGTACGCTTTTCATTGAAGAACATTATAAGAAATTGTGATATGAAAATGTTTCTTCATAATCAGTAAAGTGCTGTATTTTAGACAGGTCTCTCTATCATTGCATGAGTAAACACCTGTTAGAAATTAATGTAAGGCATAGGATATTCAGACATGGAAATATCATTGTGCCTTTTTGAGGCACTTTTTTTTTGCAATGAATTTACTTGTCTGGTTTCTCCTACTTCAAGATTTAAGATATTAACTTTAATAGTCAGGTATGATCCTAAGTACTAAAGTATAATAATACCTAGAGGGGTTATTTACCTTGGGAATTTGCATTTAAAAAGAATTAATTGAGAATTTTTAATTTTATATTGAGGACAACAGAGTTTAATGTACCAAGTATTTATAACAAATTCTAAAGAATAAGTAGCAAGACTCAAATCTTCAGTTTCTCATTAATACAGAGTTAGTGATCAACCCTAACTTCTATGTCTAGAATAGTACCATCAGATTTCTCTTGGGTGAGGCATGGTTTTACAACAGGCTCAGAGTTAGCATTTGTGGAGTCCAAATGGAAGGCTGCGTACCATGTGCCTAAATATCTAAAAATTATAACTTATGCTACACCCACAGACTGGCCTGTATTCCCACAGGGGCCCTATAGCTGTTTATGAGAAGTCTCCAGAGGGACCAGGAGCTAACAGAGTTGTATTAATCCCTTGATTCAGCCCTACTATATGTGAATGTGAAAAGCAACACAGATCTACTGGTCAGGGCAAGGTAGATATTTGCCTACCACTTACATTCACTTACCAAATTTAAGGAAATTCGCTGTTGGCGGGTTTACATATGTCAGCAAATTCTTTGATATTTCTCCTGTCTTGGTTTTTTTGAGCTGCTCTAGGAGAATACTATTCACTGGGTGGCTTATAAACAATAGAAATTCATTTCTCACAGTTCTGAAGACTCGAAATTCCAAAATCAAGGCGCTGGCATTTTCGGTGTCTAGTGAGAGCCTGCTTCTTGGTTATTAAGCGCTATTTTTTTCACTGTGTTCTCACATGGCAGAAGAGTGAGAGAACTCCCTGGTATCTCTTTGATGAGAGCACTAATCTGTTCATGAGTCCCCTACCCTTATGACTGGGTCACCTCCTGAAGGCCCCATCTCCAAAAAACATTGCATTGAGGGTTAGAATCTCAACATATGAATTTTAGGAGATCACAAACATTCAATCCATAGCACCTTCCATCAAAAGGTGATGTCTAATTCCTCTCCTCTTGAATATGGTCTAATCATAGTGACTCAGTTCTAATAAAAAACAATGTCATACAAGTGACTCTGTGGGCTTCCAGGGCTACTTTAGAAGAAAAGTTGATATAACTTGCTTCCAGCTGGAGATTCTCTATCCTCTGCTGTGTGTGTGTGTGTGTGTGTGCGCGTGTGCACACGTGCCTACTGACCCTTGGGTCATAGAGTCAGAGAGGCCATATGAAACACCATATGTGTTTCAGGTAAATGTCCCAACTGAAGTGTCAGGCAGCAGCCAGCATCCACCACCTAACATGTAAGTGAATGAGTCCCCTAGATGACTGCAGTCAAATTGATGCTGAATGAAGCAGAAACAGGTGGTTCCTACCAAGTTAACTAAATTATAGAATTGTGAACAAAGCTGTTCCTGTTGTTTTAAGCCCCTTGAGTTTTAGAAGGGTTATACAGCAATAAAGAGCCAGAATACAGTATTAAAAGTGAGTTTTTCTAATGGGCATGTTAACATTGTTTAGTGATCTAGATTTCTAAGTCAGAAGATCTGAGAATTTGAATTGAAGCTCCATCATTTATTACTATGTGGATGTAAGTCACTTACTATTAGTACTTCTGCCCCCATTTTGTGCTTGAATAATAACCCTGCCTCAGAGACATCAAGACTTTCAAGAGGAGAATTCATATAGAAGGATATGACACAGGGCATTTCACATTTCAAGAATGTTCCTGAATCCAAATCTGACAATTCCAGATATTTATTTGTTCTTGCTTCTCTATCCCTATTGCTTGCTTTTCCACAAGCAGAGAGAATTGTGAAAGGTATGTCTGTTACATCTGCACCTGAAAGTGTGAATAATTTGTACTTTATTTTTAAACTAAGAAATTATTACTAGAACATGCTTCTTCAAAGACCATTACCCACGAAACCATTCTAACCATTTCTAAGAAGCAACTCAAGAAACTGGCAGACTTTCATTTTTGTAGTCATTAAAAACCCAAGAAAGGAAAACACTATGTTCCATTGGGAGCATCCAATCAGATTCATCTTCTGGCAGACTTTCTCACTAAAATGAGTGCCCGAGGGGGCAAAACACTCCCCATGAATGCCCAGTACAGCTCCACTCTGTCATCTGCTCCTGCTACATTAGAATGTTCTGCATCTTAACCAAGTACTCAAAAACAAAATGTGACTAAAAGGTTGACTTTTCTAGAAGCTAAATGTCACAGATACTAAGTCTTTTATTTTTTAATTTTCTCTTAATGTTCTCTAAATGGCATCGGAAGATGGATTTCAAAGAAATATAATATATTTAAGATTTCACTTAGCAAACAAATGCAGTAAAAGGCGGTATCAAACATCTGTGATTTTCAATCGCATACCTAGCAGAGAAGCACAAAACCATTTTAGTGAAGAGCATAATTTGACATCCTTGCCATCAAAGACAATTTTAAACACATAATTCAAAATGCCCATTGACAGCAGGCCTTTCTTGTGGGTATTAATCTGTCAGGATGAATATGGAAACATCAATGTCTCTCAATTAGAATCATAAACCTTAAAAATGAGAAATAAAATCATGGTGGCATGAACAGGGCACAGGTGGGTAATTGACAAGCCTGCATAATGTGGAAAAATCACAGGTTAAAGGAAAAGTCATAACAATAATATAAAGCTTTGAGTTTGTACAGCCATCTCCCCCAAAGACTCAAAGCCCTCTACATACATTATCCCATTAATCCCCCTGCTACCTGCTGCAGGAGCAGTGTTAGGGCAGACGCCTATTGGTGGTGATTCTGTGGCGATCGGTATCCTGTGTGGCAGGCTTTTGTGAACCCTATTACTTCCCTTCTCTTTTCAGTAATAAAGTGTGAGATTAGTGTTAGAGTCACAGCTGGAGATGTAACGCAGCATCAGTTCTTAAACCAATTTGTCCCTTTCCCCAACTTGTCACACTACACAGATAACTATCTACAATATTTTTATCCACAGGTACATTATTAATGGGCTGTAACTGTGTCTCTGAAAGAGAATTCAAAGACATCAAAAACATCTGTAACTATTAATTAGAGCCTTGCTTAACTACATGAGATTATTTCAGAAAGCAGGTTAGCTGTGGGATTCATTTGTTGTTCAACACCCCAGACATTTAATTTTTTTAATCATTCTCTTTCCATCTCCTATTAGAAAGATTATATACAGTGCATATATGCATAGATTCATGAAAAAGAATAGACAAAAACACTGTTTTGCTATCATGCATGTGAACTTCTCTGAAAATCAGATTACCAAAATCCTATTTCACATCCCTTTAATCATTGTATTTCAGGAAAAAAAAAAAAAAAGCTTCTAGGAAATATAACTATATTTCAAATGCTACTCATTCATATTCTATCAATCAAAGTTGTCAAACCATAGCTCATCTTCTTTCAGGAAGAAAAAATTATACTGTTTAAGAACTCTATTTCTATGATCTATAGACTTTTATGTATGCTAATAATTTTACTATATTAGAAGATTTTATTGGGTGAATTTTTCTTTGATAATCCATCCAAGGATTATATCTGCCACCTCAAATTAACTTTGAAAATAAAAATTTAGAACTATGTCTGTACTGAAATTTAAGACAATAACTTCACTTCCAAAATATAATTAGGAAAAAGTATAACTAATTTTTTTAATTACCTGGGAAGGATATTCTTGATTCTGAGATACACAACTGAAAAAGAAGAGTCACACAAATTTCCAGAGTGTGTCTGTGTAGAGCTATTGCCTTCAATTTTATATAAAATAAAATAATCAGTATCCACCTGATCTATAACAACACCTACATTTTCAGAAGAAATGTCATTTTCAGAAGTGGATTCTCTATAACCTCAGATCACAGGAAGTCATTTTAAATGGTGCCTTCTCATCAAAGGTCTTTTACAACCACACTATATTTCCAAGGACTGTTTAGTATTAAGAATCAACGTTTTGAAATATTTGGATTATATCTCTCAGGTCACATCAGTTATTATTAATTCACAAAAGACCATTTTGGCCCAGTATTTCTTATGGTTGCCAGATATCATAAGCTTTTTTTCAGAATGGCAATTTCCAGAATTCCATAGGTCCTTTACTTCAGCCTAAGTAACTCTAATATTATTTTTATAATTTTGTTCTGGTCAGGGGTGCCTGGGTGGCTCAGTGTGTTAAGCGGCTGCTTTCGGCTTAGGTCATAATCCCAGTGTCCTGGGATCGAGCCCCGCATTGGCCTCCCTGCTCAGCTGGGAGTCTGGTTCTCCCTCTCGCTCTGCCAACTTGTACTCTCTATTTGTCAAATAAATAAATAAAATCTTAAAAAAAAGTTAAAAGTGCAAATAAAGCATAATTTGGCAGAAAACATTCAATAATTTTGTTCTGGTCATATATTGCTGCTTAACTACCTACTCCAAACTCCAATGGATTTTTTTTAAGCATTAATTTTATTATTCTCACAGACTTGGTAAGTGTCAGAAATTCTGATAAGGCATAGCAGGCATAGCTATGATGTTTGAAGCCTCTACTGAGAAGTTTAACACAGCTAAAGGCAACTCAAGTGGATGAGGGATGAGGGATGAGATCCCAGAGTTCAGACTGGGATGTGACTGAAACTGTTGACCAGAATTTCAATACAGGGCCTCTCCATGGACTTTAACACAGTCTGGTGGCTTCAGGGCAGCCAGACTGCTTACCTTGGTAGGCTCACAGCCTCCAGAGCAAGTGTTCCAGAAAGCAAGGCATAAGCTGTATGGCTGGGGCACCTGGGTGGCTCAGTGGGTTAAGCTGCTGCCTTTGGCTCAAGTCATGATCTCAGGGTCCTGGGATCGAGTCCTTCATCAGGTTCTCTGCTCAGCAAGGGTCCTGCTTCCCTTTCTCTCTCTCTGCCTGCCTCTCTGCCTACTTGTGATCTCTCTCTGTCAAATAAATAAATAAAAATCTTAAAAAAAAAAAAAAGAAGAAGCTGTATGGCCTTTTACAACTTAGTCTTAAAAGATAAACAGTGTTGGGGTGCCTGGGTGGCTCAGAGGTTTAAGCCTCTACCTTCAGCTCAGGTCATGATCTCGGGGTCCTGGGATCGAGCCCCGCATTGGGCTCTCTGCTCAGCAGGGAGACTGCTTCCCTGTCTCTCTCTGCCTGCCTCTCTGCCTACTTGTGATCTCTGTCTATCAAATGAATAAATACAAATCTTTAAAAAAAAAATGATAAACAATGTCTTTTCCACAATACTCTGTTGGTTGAAACAGTCACAAAACTACCCAGAGCCAAGGGGAAAGGACATAGACCCTAACCTCAATGAAAATATTTTCAGAGAATTTGAGGCAATATTTTAAACTTCCACATATCCATCAAGTTCAAGGGGAATATTTACATTAAAGAAAGGGTTCCAAAGTTTAAAAAAAATTTTTTTTTAGATCATTGATCAAATCCAGTCCTGTTATTTTGTAGAAGAAAGAGATCTTGACAGAAGGAAAATCTTATGCATTATATGTATTTTCTTTTTGCAATTTGAGCTAGATTGTATACGTTTCTCTCAAATTGAACCCCGGTTTTCTTACTTAGCATTCTATGGAAGAGGCCTTTCCTTGTTAATGATAGGAATAACCTGCCTTTGTCCCACCTAGAAGCTCTACAGACATACAAAAACACATTGTCCTGAAGAAAATATCTACCAAAATCACTGTGAACACACTGAAAGACAAATCTTCTAAATAAAATAATTTATTTATGTACATTTAAAAGATTCATTGTTTACAGTGAGATAGGTAATTGAGAAAGATTCTCTCCATGCGTCCTCTTAGTGCCCCCCCCCACCACAAATCACTCTTAGAGAATAAAATAGAACTGAAAATGGATTGAATCGGGTAAAGAAAGTATGAAAACTATGAGGCAACTCTCCTCAAGCATAGCAAAAGTGTATAGGAAGTCAGTAACTTTTCTCATGGTCAAAATAAGGAGTGGAGAAGTTGCTACTTTAAGGAGAGACAGGAATTTCACTGCTGGAAAGTACTGTAATGAAAATTACACGGGAAAGCGGTAAATCATTCTGAGATTGATAGGATACAGTATAAAATAAGAGGTTTAAACATTAATTGGAAAGATTTAGGGAGAGCTGCAGGAAAAAGACTGCAAGGGCTAGATATTGACGTTGCCCTCCATAATCCTCAGGGTAGCAAGTGTAAGGCAGATTGGCAGGTCTATTACTAAAGGACTCCTGGGGTGAGGATCACCAAGGATGGTCCTAGGGCTAACTGGACCAAGCCAGGGAACTTATAAAATAGAAAATTATTTATTTATCACAAACATAGGAGTTTGAACTGCTAGTACATGTGTATTTAAATTTCTAATACTAGGAAGAAACATTATCATTGAATTTAATAATCATGGAGGTAAGAATATGGCATCAAAATTCCATATGATTATGAACTAAAAAATATTTCTGAAATGAGGATGATTAAGAAATTTTCTACTTAAGGTGGGAGGATATGGTTCATATAATTCTAAGCATGTCAACTAAATGTACACATATACACACACATTTGAATCTCCATTTTCACTGTGGTGTTTGCAAGTACATGCTTCGAACTAACATGAGATGAAAACTTTAATTATTCTCTTACAAAATGTCCATGCCTTTTATTTGGTGTGTGTGTGTGTGTGTGTGTGTGTGTGTGTTTAAGATAGGTAATAAGAGATTTAATTATTTTGAAATGGATGTCTTAGAAAATGTACTTTTTAAATTAAACTATTTCACTAGTTGTTAAATAAATAAATAAATAAATAAATACCTGACGCTCCATAGTCAGCTTTTCTGGTTAGGCTTCAGCCCCACCACAGAGTGAGAATCTTTCAAGAGACATTTGTTCCATTAGAAAATTTCCCAATTAAAAAATAAAGAAACTTTGATGAAACTAGAATTGAAATGATGTAATTAGTGATCCATAATGAAACTGGTTGTCATAGAAATAAATCATAAAACAGATTTTAAAAGTTTTAATTTTCTTCTAAAAGCTCAAACAACATGGAATTAGAATCCATAAAGCCTGAATTCATTATGGAGCCATTGATCAAGTTCATGAATGACAAACCAAGTATTTTTTCTAAGGAAAAAAACCACACATTAGTTCTACAACTTTGCTTCATATACTTTCTTGCAGAGTCCCTTGACTAAAAAGTCAACAACAAATACAGGAAATTAATTAAACACCAAGGGTATAGTACAGGAGACCTATCTGGCCCCCAGCTATACCTATTCATGCCATGACAGCTTGCTAAAAAATAATAATAATAATAAACAAATAGAGTATGGTAGATGTCTTGGTGATAAATAATTAAGTCAAATTTACTAAATCAAATCCTTATGTGGATGCTAATGATCCAGCCTCTTAAAAAACAAACAAACAAACAAAAAAACACTTTGGAGGCACCTGGATGGTGCAGTCGGTTATGCATCCAACTCTTGGTTTCAGCTCAGGTCGTGATCTCAGGGTCATGAAATCAAGCCCCACCAGCACTCAACATGGAGTCTATGTGAGACATTCTCTCTCTCTCTCCTTCTGCCCCCCCTACATGCACACACATGTGCTCACTCTTTTTCTAAATAATAAAAAAGGTGTAGAATACGAAAATAATCTCTTCAAGTTAAGCTATTCTAAACCATTATATTTTTTAAATGACTATCTTGTCAATCATTTTTTCATGGTCCAAATCTTAGCTTCATAGTCTTTCATACCCAGGGTGCCCACTACAATAAGAGCCACTGGGGTCAAAGAAATAGATCTCAAGGGGTGAGACAGGCCACAGTATCATGCCTAACAGGTCAAAGAGGAAGACTAGACTGTTAAGTCTATGAGGCGTGAGAGTAAACTGTTGGCTATTTGTTTTTGTCATTTTTACCAATTTGCAGAAGGAAAACCTGAAGCAAAGACTTAAGTAATCAAATTCTAGGACTTGATTCCACTCTCTTTTAGGACTCATTTTAATCAGATGGATATTTTAATTTCCCCTATAGTCCACAAAACTGAATGTTCTTCACTATCCCACATCCGAAGGTGCTAAGAAGGGGTGGTAGCAAATAACTGGCCCCTTTGAAATGTTTGGTCCACAACTACTCCATCTCAGCTTCCGACTTAAGATTCCTCATGACCTTCAACTCACTCATGACTTCAAGATAAATACCTTTTTTACTACAAACTGACAAAAGCCTCCAGTGTCATGACTCCATCAAGTTCTTCTAAGCCATCAGCACTATCATTTTTTCTCTCCCTTCCATTGTCTCTGTTGACCTCAAGATTAACCCAAATGAACTAATCTCTCCCCAGCATCCTACATTCTCTTCTGCCCACTATCTTCTGAGAAACTGGCTCGGTGAAGTCCAACACCAGCTGAATTCCTCCAACTTTAGTTTTGGTAATGGTGTACTAGATGCAATAATATTTCGAAATCCACCTTGTTAAATTCCCAATCTACAACTTCATCTGGGATGTAAGAACCATCAACCAATTCCACTACCCATCCTTGGTGAATTTCCATTCTCAACCCTCCCAATTACCACTGTACCCCTGTTCATTTTCTCAAGTTGTTCCCTGCTCAGCCTCAGCAAACAATCTGATTTAAGGAAACCAAAGCAATTATCTATGGTTGGGCAACATTTCTGGAATGGTGGAGTGAGGAGCTCAGCAATGAGAAAATTGGATAAAATTGTCAAAAACAAAAATTTTAGGATTCCAGAAATAGAACAATTTAAGTACTGTTGAATCCTATTGGCTAGTATTTTGTTGAGTATTTTCGCATCTGTGTTCATCAAGGATATCGGTCTATAGCTCTCTTTTTTGGTGGGATCCTTGTCTGGTTTTGGGATCAAGGTGATGCTGGCCTCATAAAATGAGATTGGAAGTTTTCCTTCCATTTCTATTTTTTGGAACAGTTTCAGGAGAATAGGAATTAGTTCTTCTTTAAATGTTTGGTAGAATTCCCCCGGGAAGCCGTCTGGCCCTGGGCTTTTGTTTGTTTGGAGATTTTTAATGACTGTTTCAATCTCCTTACTGGTTATGGGTCTGTTCAGGCTTTCTATTTCTTCCTGGTTCAGTTGTGGTAGTTTATATGTTTCTAGGAATGCATCCATTTCTTCCAGATTGTCAAATTTATTGCCGTAGAGTTGCTCATAGTATGTTCTTATAATAGTTTGTATTTCTTTGGTGTTAGTTGTGATCTCTCCTCTTTCATTCATGATTTTATTTATTTGGGTCCTTTCTCTTTTCTTTTTGATAAGTCGGGCCAGGGGTTTGCAGAAAAATGAAATTGGACCATTTCCTTACACCACACACAAAAATAGACTCAAAATGGATGAAGGACCTCAATGTACGAAAGGAATCCATCAAAATCCTTGAGGAGAACACGGGCAGCAACCTCTTCGACCTCTGCCGCAGCAACATCTTCCTAGGAACAACGCAAAAGGCAAGGGAAGCAAGGGAAAAAATGAACTACTGGGATTTCATCAAGATCAAAAGCTTTTGCACAGCAAAGGAAACAGTTAACAAAATCAAAAGACAACTGACAGAATGGGAGAAGATATTTGCAAACGACATATCAGATAAAGGACTAGTGTCCAGAATCTATAAAGAACTTAGCAAACTCAACACCCAAAGAACAAATAATCCAATCAAGAAATGGGCAGAGGACATGAACAGACATTTCTGCAAAGAAGACATCCAGATGGCGAACAGACACATGAAAAAGTGCTCCATATCACTCGGCATCAGGGAAATACAAATCAAAACCACAATGCGATATCACCTCACACCAGTCAGAATGGCTAAAATCAACAAGTCAGGAAATGACAGATGCTGGCGAGGATGCGGAGAAAGGGGAACCCTCCTACACTGTTGGTGGGAATGCAAGCTGGTGCAGCCACTCTGGAAAACAGCATGGAGGTTCCTCAAAATGTTGAAAATAGAACTGCCCTATGACCCAGCAATTGCACTATTGGGTATTTACCCTAAAGATACAAATGTAGTGATCCAAAGGGACACATGCACCCGAATGTTTATAGCAGCAATGTCCACAATAGCCAAACTATGGAAAGAACCTAGATGTCCATCAACAGATGAATGGATCAAGAAGATGTGGTATATATACACAATGGAATACTATGCAGCCATCAAAAGAAATGAAATCTTGCCATTTGCAACAACATGGATGGAACTAGAGCGTATCATGCTTAGCGAAATAAGTCAAGCAGAGAAAGACAACTATCATATGATCTCCCTGATATGAGGAAGTGGTGATGCAACATGGAGGCTCAAGTGGGTAGAAGAAGAATAAATGAAACAAGATGGGATTGGGAGGGAGACAAACCATAAGTGACTCTTAATCTCACAAAACAAACTGAGGGTTGCCGGGGGGAGGGGGTTTGGGAGAAGGGGGTGGGATTATGGACATTGGGGAGGGTATGTGATTTGGTGAGTGCTGTGAAGTGTGTAAACCTGGTGATTCACAGACCTGTACCCCTGGGGATAAAAATATATGTTTATAAAAAATAAAAAATTAAAAAAAAAAAGAAGTATCTACATAAGAGAAACTACTAAAGTAGTTCAGACAAGCAATTGTCTATGGCATTTTAGCATGGGGTTGCTACCATTCCTCCCCTGCCACCCACCTATGTACTAGATGTTCTCTGTGTGCTAAAATGATGCAAGCCATAAAAACCAGCAGCTTCTCAAGCAGGAGAGGTAAGGGCCAGTATTCACCAGAAAGGGAAAAGTCCCCATATTCCTGGGCATTGAGAGACAGTAGCAATTCTAGTGACGAATAAGAAAGGCCAGTGTTGGGGCACCTGGGGTGACTCAGTGGATTAAGCCTCTGCCTTCGGCTCAGGTCATAATCCCAGGATCCTGGGATTGAGTCCTGCATCAGGCTTTCTGCTAGGCAGGGAGCCTACTTCCCCTCTATCTCTGCCTTCCTCTCTACCTACTTGTGATCTTTCTCTCTCTCGGTCAAATAAATAAATAAAATCTTAAAAAAAAGAAAGAAAGAAAGAAAGAAAGAAAGAAAGAAAGAAAGGCCAATGTTAGTTAGCCTGTTGTGATCCTAGTTGAGTGGGGAAAAACAAAACAAAACACAAGCACCAGAATAGATATAAATTTAACAGGAATAGATAACAAGAGTAGACTTGGATGGGCTTCTACGTATCTCTTGAGAGTGTGAAAGAAAGTTTGCATGTGCAAGGCTTCACACATTCTCAGGAGAGACTGGAGAAGACAGATACCTACTTATCCCTGGCTGAATGTGATGGCTCTGCTAGCAGAAAGTGAAAGTCAGGAACAACTAGTAAACTGTCAAATTCAGATATGTCCCCAACTCATGCACACATCCATAAACAGGGGCAAAAGTTTTAACAGCTTAAGGTAGATGAGCACAACCTGTAATTATTAAGAGAACACTAAGCAATTCTGACATAAGAGCAAACCCTATGAAGTCAGGCTTAAAATAAATGTAATAATGAAAAAGAAAAAACTTTATCATAGACATCAGAGGTCACATACTCTGTGGGGAAGACCGATTCCACAGATTTCGTCCAAACAAATTATTAACCAATAAGCAAGCAAACACAAACAACACCCAAAGAAGACTCAAATTCACATCTGCTGTGATATGTTATCTAAAAAGTCCAGTTTTCAGCAAAAACTTATAAAACATTTAAAGAAATAACAAAAATGTTGCCCATATACAAGCTAAAAAAAAGCAGTCAAGCGAAACAGTGTATGTACTAGGAGATCTAGATGTTGCACTTAACATACAAAGACCTCAAAGGATCTATTACAAGTAGGGTCAAGAAACAAAAGAAACTCATACTTACAAATAAAGGGAAATATGATAATAGTGATTCATCAAATAAAGAATATCAAGAAAGATAAAAATTGTAAAAAGGGAAAAAAGGAACTGAACTGAACTGAAAATTATAATAATAATTAGCATTTCCATTTTCCACTCCAACACATAAAATATTTATAAGTTATAACTCCCACCCTCATAACAAGAAGAATGCTAAAAAACAAAAACCCAAACTCTTCTTAAATTATCAGAGAATTGAGGTCACAGACCAAATACTGCCCTGAAACCTGGAGAGAAAGAGAATCATGGCTTACCAGGGGCAGACACCACTGGAACCATAAACTGGTAGGAACACTAAAAACTGTAACTGACAAAACCTGGAGATAAGTGTGGACTAGCTTTAGAGTTAATGCTCCTGACCAGTCTTCAGGAGGCCTCTGTATATTCATAAATTTTACCTCTAAGTACCCCACCAGATTCCCACTTACAAAGACTGGAGAAAAATGTCCATGTACTTTGGAAAGGAGAAAAGGAAAAGTGAACATCCTGAAACAGACACAAAGCATTGTGTTCTCCAAAACAAAGTACTTCCCTCAAGGAAAACTACTTCGCTAAACATTTCCTGACCTAGAGAAGAAGAATGAACCAATTCTAGCCCCCTGTAGCCTTCCTGCCTCACAAATGGGCAGTTAAAAAAAAAAAAAAAAAAAAAAAAGGGCAGAGGGAGGAAGAATCAGAAACTCTTCTGAAGGTTCCAGTCTAGAGACTCTAGCCCAATTTTTTAAATAAATGGGGTTTTATTCAGAAGAGTATAGAATTCTTCCCCTACCCAGTACAATACCAATAAGGCTCCAGTATAGTAATAGTGAAATACAATTAAAAGAGATGTAAGACATGAACTCTATTTAAGAGGAAGTTCCTAGGGAAACTGAAAGGCAACAGGGAAGATAAAAATGAGGACACTAGAGTAAATTGAAGCATCTGACGCCTCTAGCTATAGCAAACATTAAATTCAGCCTAACTCCTGCCAGATAAACATAAAACATCACACTAAAGACCACAGTTCCCGATACATCATGTCTGGATTTAAACAAAAAATTACGAGGCACTAAAAAGCCAGGGGAGAACAGTGTGAAGACACAAAGGAAATATCAGAAACTAACTCAGGTAAGTCAGATATTTTTAAGTTATCAGACCAAGAACTAAAAATAACTATGATTACTATGGTAAGAGCTCTAATGGGAAAAGTGGACAACATGCAAAAACAGATGTAAGCAGAGCAATGAAAACTCTAAGAAAGAATCCAAAAGAAAGGCTAGAAATTTAAAACACAGAGGGATGAACAATATTTTTAATGGGCTAAACATGCCTGAGGAAAAAAATCAGTGAATTTGAAAATAGGTCATTAGGGGTTACCCAAACTGAGATGCAAAATTAAAAAAAAAAAAAGGGATGTTTTATATATATGTGTGTGTGTGTATATATATATATATATATATATATATATATATACACAGAGAGAGAGATCTTTATCTATATATCTATACTGATATATATCTATCCCTCTTGTACACACACGTGCTCTCTCCCTCTGTCTCTCTGTCTCTGTGTCTGCCTCTCTCTCTCTATATATATATATGTATATATCCAAGAACTGTGCAACAATTAGGAAAAAATGTAATAAGAATTAGATATGTAGTAAGAATGCCAGAAGTAAAAGAAATACAATAAAGATCAGAAAAAAAAATTGAATAATGGCAGAAAAATACCCCAAATTAGGGCAAACATAAAACCACAAATCCAGGAAGATCAAAGAACACCCAGAAAGATAAATATGAGGGACAGGGGAAGATAGAAACAAAACTGCACCAAGATATATCATTTTCAAAATGTAGAAAACAAAAGACAAAGAGAAAATCTTTCAAGAAGGCTAAGAGAGAAAAAGGCTTTTATCAAAAGAAGAAAAAGGATATCTCCTTTTCTGAAAAGGAGAAGTGACATTTCTTCAGAAATCACACTAGCAAAAATGAAAAATTTAATATATTGAAAGAAAAAAATCAGTATTTTACAATTCTATATCCAGCCAAATTACCTTTCAAAAGTGAAGGAGAAATAAAGACTTTATGAAAACAAAAATGGGGAATCTGTCTTCAGTAGTTCTGTGTCATCAGAATCATTTAAAAAACTTTATGAAAGAAAAGGAAAATAACATAGATCAGAAACTCAGATTTACATAAAGAAAGGGGAGCATTAGAGAAAGAATAAATGAATTACACATTTTACTTACTCTTAATTGATCTAATAGTCAATGGTTCAAAATAATAGCTACAGTTAACTGGATGGTTAGAGCTTATGGATTAGTGAAATGAATGGCAGCAGTATTATAATGAATAGGAAAAAAGAAATTGGAATACACTGTTATAAGATATCTGCATTACTTATAGAATAGTATAAGGCTTTTTGAAAGTGGACTTAGATTAGTTACAAATGTACTGAACTACCAAAAAAGCCTTTCAAAGAAGCATAATTGGTACACTAAAAGAGGAGAGATAAAAGAATAATATAAAAACTGCTTGATTAAAACCAGAAAAGGCAGAAAAAGTAAGCAAGATAACAAAGAACAAGTAACATAAATGTAAAACAGTTACAAATAAATATACCAATTAAAAGTCAGAGACTGACAGAGTGGACTTTTTTTAAAAAAGACTCAACTATATGAGAAATCTACTTCAAAGATAAGATAGTTTAAGAGTAAAGAGACAGAAAAAGATATACTATACTAACACTGATCAAAAGAATGCCAGAGTACTATACTGTTTCAGAAAAAGCAGACTTCAAAAAAGGAAATTGTGTATTTTAAAGAGGGTATTACATAATGATAAAGAGGTCCATTCCATAACAATCATAAACATGTATATGCTTAACAACAGAACATCAAAATATGTGAAGTAAAATCAGAAACGCAAGGAGAAAGAGATTAAGTTCACAATTACTGTTGAGACTTCAACATATCTCAATCAATAATAGATAAAACCAGCAGACAGAAAGTTAGTAAAAATACAGTTGAACTGAACAGCAACATCAATCAACATGATTTAACTGACATTTATAGACTACTTCATCCAACAATAGTAGAATACATATTCGTCTCAAGTTTACATGGAACATTCACCAAGACAGATCACATTCAGACCATAAAACACCTAATTTCTTTAATTGACTATATTCTCTATGCTATATTTTCCATTTCCATGACTTATTTGTTTTATAAGTGGACTTTTGTACCTCTTAATCTCTTTCACCTATTTTGCCACCCACCCCCAATCTCCCTTCTGGCAACCATTAGTTTCTTGTCTTGATTTAAGAGTCTGGGGTTTTATTTGTTTGTTCATTTTGCTTTTAGATCCCACATGTAAGAGAAATCATATAGTATTTGTCTTTCTTTGTTTAATTTATTTCATTTAGTACAATATTCTCTAGGTACATGTTACAAATCATAAGATCTCATTCTTTTCATAGGTGGGTAATATTCCATTGTATATATAACCACATTTTCTCTACTCATTCATCTATCATTGGACACTTAGGTTGCTTCCACTTTATGGCTACTATGAATAATGCTGCAATAAACATAAGGGTACATATATCTTTTCAAGTCAGTGTTTTTATTTTCTTCCACACACAGTAATGGAATTACTGATAATTCTATTTCTCATTTTTTGAGGAACTTCCATACTGTTTTCCACTATGGTTGCACCAATGCACACATGGTTTCTTGTTTCTCCACATCCTTGCCAACACTTGTTATTTCTTATCTTTTTGATACTATCCATTCTGACAGATGTGAGGTTATACCTTGTGGTTCTGATTTGCATCGTTCCTTGATGATGAGTGACACTGAGCATCTTTTCATGTGTCTGTTAGCCATCTGCATGTGTTCTTTGGAAAAATGTGTATTCAGGTGTCTGTCCATTTTTAATTAGATTATTTGGTTTTTGGTATCGAGTTGTGTAAGTCTTTATACATTTTGGATATTAATCCCTTATCGGATATATTATTTACAAATTGTCTTCTCCCATTCACTAGGCTGTCTTTTTTTATTATTATTATTGATGGTTTCCTTCACTGGCAAAAGCTTTTTATTTTTATATAGTCCCAGTAGTTTATTTTTGCTTTTGCTTTTCTTGCCAAAGAGACAGATGTATAAATAAGTTGCTAAGGCCAATGTCCAAAAGATAACTGTCTATGTTTTCTTTAGGAGTTTTATGGCTTCAGGTCTCACATTTGGGCCATTAATCTATTTTAAGTTTATTCTTGTGAATGGTGTAAGAAAGTAGCCTGGTTTCATTCTTTTGCATATACCTGTCCAATTTTCCCAACACCATTTATGGAAAAGACTGTTTTTCCTCTGTGATATTTTCTTGCCTCTTTTGTTATAGAGTAATTGACTATATAAGCATGGTCTTATTTCTGGGCTCTCTATCCTGTTTCATTGATCTATGTGTCTATTTTGTTCCAGTACCATATTGTTTTGATTACTATAGCTTTGTAGTGTATCTTACATATGAATTGTGATATCTCCACCTCTCTTCTTCTTCCTTAAGATTGCTTTGGCTCTTTGAGTCTTTCGTGGTTTCATACAAATTTTAGGATTATTTGTTCCAATTCTGTGAGAAGAGTTATTGGTATTTTGATAGAGGTTGCATTGAATCTGTACATTGCTTTGGATATTATGAACATTTTAACAATATTAGTTCTTCCAATTTATAAGCACAGTATATCTTTCCATCTATTTATGTCACCTTCAATTTCTTTCATAAATACCTTACACTTTTCAGAGTACAGGTCTTTTACTTCCTTCATTAAACATTTACCTGAATAACACCATCAATCAACTTACTTAATTGACATTCATAGACTACTTCTCCCAAAAACAGCAGAATGCATATTCATCTGAAGTTCAAATGGAACGTTCACCAAGATGGATGATATTTCACATCATAAAACACCCTTAAAACTTTTTTAAGAGAATCATAAAAATTATGCTCTTAACCATAATGGAATTGAACTAGAAATAAATAACAGAAAGATAACTGGAAAAATTACAAAATAGAGACTAAAAAACATTCTAACATATGGGTCAAAGAAGAAGTCTCAAAAAATGCTTTTTATAATAGTTTGAACTGAATGAAAATGAAAATACAACTTAACCAAATTTGTAAAATGCTATGAAACCAGTCTTAGAAGGAAATATGGCACTGAATGCATAGAGTGGAAAAGAAGAAATATATAAAATTAGTAATCTAAGCTTCCACCAGCTAGAAAAATAAGATCAATATAAACTTAAAGCAAACAGTTAAGGTACATCTGGGTGGTTCAGTTAGTTAAGCCTCTGCCTTCAGCTCAGGTTGTGATCCTGGGGTCCTGGGATTGAGCACCATGTGGAGCAGGAAGCCTGCTCTTCCCTCTCCCCTTGCGCATCCCGCCCCTGCTCATGTTCTCACTCACTATCTCTCTCTCTCAAACATATAAATAATTTTTTAAAAAAGAAATTAAAATAATAAAAATGAGCACAGAAATCAATAAAATTTAAAATCAGAAAATAATAGAGACAGATGTAGTGAAAAGAAGGGCCATCTGTACCCCAATGTTCATAGCAGCAATGACCACAGTCGCCAAACTGTGGAAAGAACCAAGATGTCCTTCAACGGATGAATGGATAAAGAACATATGGTCCATATATACAATTGAGTATTGTGCCTCCATCAGAAAGGATGAAAACCCAACTTTTGTATCAACATGGATGGGACTGGAAGAGATTATGCTGAGTGAAATAAGTCAAGCAGAGAGAGCCAATTATCATATGGTTTCACTTACTGGTAGAGCATAAGGAATAACATGGAAGATTGGGAGATGGAGAGGAGGTGAGTTGGGGGAAATCAGAGGGGGAGACAAACCATGAGAGACTGTTGACTCTGAGAAACAAACTGAGGGTTTTAGAGGATGCGGATGGAAAGGTGAGCAGGGAGCACTGGGTGTGGTGCATAAACAATGAATTTTGGAACACTGAAAAAAAATAAAATTTTTAAAGAAAAGAAAATAATAGAGAAAACCAATAACATAAAAAACTTACTATTTGAAAAGATGAAAAAATTAGTAATTTTAAGCAAACCAAGAAATAAAGACAAAAGACCCAAGTTACTAATATCAGAAATGAAAGATAGACCATTATTTCTCACCCCATGGACATTAAAAGGGTAACAAAAGAATATATTTGAATAATTCTATGCTTGCAAGTGCAATAAAAAAGATAAAGGGGACCAATTCTTTAAAAGATACAAATTCACTGAAATGTACACAAATTGATATAGATAATCTGAAGGACCTATATTTACTAAATAAACTGAATTGACAAATAAAAACTTTCCAAAACAGAAAACCCCAGGCCAACATAGTTTCATTGACCAGTTGTATCAAACACATAAGAAATTACACTAATTCTCTATAGTATCTTCCAATATCTTTATATTATAGCAAAATCAAATAAAGACATTACAAGAATGAAATACTACAGACCAATATTTCTCATAAATATAGATATAAAAAACCTCAACAAAGTATTAGCAGATCAATTCCAACAATGTATAAAAGGAATTAATTTAATTCCTTTTCCTGATAAGACTGGCTCAACATCAGAAAATCAATTAGTGTATTTCATCATGCCAACAAGCCAAAGAAAAATTACATGATCATATCATTAAATACAGAAAAACATTTTACAAAATCTGACACCAATTCATAACAATTCTCAATAAACTAATAATAGGGAACTTCCTCAACTTGATAAAGAATATCTACAAAAAACTTATGCCCTAACATCATACATAATGGTAAGAAAATGCTTCCCTCCTAACATCAGGAATAAAGAAAAGATGTCCCCTTTTCAACAACTACTTTTCAAAATCATACTGGATGTCCTAGCTAATAAAATAAGGCAAAAGAAAATAGAAGGTTAAACCTAAATTTAACATACGACCCAGTAATTCCACCCAGATATCTACCCAGAAGAAATAAATATATATCTACAAAAAAGACTGTATTCAATGTTCTAGTCATATTATTCAAAATAGTCTACAATTGTAAACGTTCTAAATATCCATGATCTAGAAAATACCTAAATACAAGGTGATACATTCGAGCAATGGAATACTATTCAGCAATAAAAATATATTGATATATGCTACAACATGGGTAACTTTAAAAATATATATTACCTTAAGTGAAAGAAGTCAGATACAGAAGACTCCTCATGTTACATTACATAAAGGTAAACTCACTGGTTACTTGGAGTCAGGGGTACAATGGGAGTTGAAAGCAAATAGGCCATGACAGATATTTGGGGGGTAATAGAAATATTCTAAAGCTGTATTCTCAGTAAAGCTGCACAACCTCATAAAGTAACTGAGAATTACTAAGTTGTACACTTAAAAATGGATGAATTTTATGGTATATAAATTATACTTCAATAAACTCTTAAAGAATAAGAATGCAAACAATGTATGATATGCCTGAGCACTGACTCATCATCCCACATACAGAATATATTCATATTCATTCAATTCTTACTTTCTTTCCTCCACACATAGATGGTGTGTTATACCTCTTGGTTTATGATAACATCCCACCTGTACCCATGACATATCTCCTCCCACTCTGTTTGAGATTCCCCACTACGGTTCTTTCTCCGATTCTCCTATAGCTTCTACTTCTATCTATTGGTACCCTTTGCATTAACTTATATCAAGCTCATTTCTCCAACAATTTAAGCTGGGTAAACAAAATTTATTTTTCTTGAATGTATCCTTAATCTCTTTCCTTTATTCTTCTTGCTGCCTACATTCTTCTATCTCCCATTCCTTTTTCAACTTACTGAAATCTGCTTTCTTTCCTCTAAATACAAGTACTCAAGTAAACTTTCTCTCACAAAATTTGCTGATCATCTTGTACTTTCTAATTCAATGCATATTTGTTCATCCTAAACTTATTGGACTTCTCTCATGCACTTGATCTTGTTTATCATTGCCTGATTGAATTTTTCTATCTCCTAGATTCTAGATATCATATTTTGATCCCTTTTAACCCTATCTGATCATTCATTTTTCTTTATGCTCTTCAGTACTGAAGTTTAATTGTTAGTTTCTGCTAAAGTCCTACCCTTGGTTAATTTTTTTTTCCCTTGGTTAATTTCATACTAATTATAAACGGTCTTCTCAAATAACTCCATGCATTCTTGTTTCCAACAACCATGTGATACCATGTACCAATGTACCAGGTAGTACACTGATTACATTAGTAATCCTGATTCACCACCCATCCCTACATTTATACCTTTTGTCATGTAACTTTATACTATCCTACTGCTCTGATGCTGGGCTTGGCTATACAACTTGCCAATGGAATGTTAGAAAACGTGATGAGCACAGACACTAGAAAGCATCTGTATGAATGGGCTTGCCAGCTGTTGCTCTTATCCCATCTCCCTGAGAATAAGCACATGGTAGCTATTAAAGGAGAGCACGTAGTACAGAGTTAAGATTCCCTTGTTTCTCAGCCAAAAGCATTCTAAATCAGCTGTCTGACAGAAAAACACAAACAGAGAAGGAGGCTAGGCCTGACAAATTTCAAAGATGTCAATAAATAAACACTCATAATTGCATGCTACTAAAGTTTCATTGTTGTTTGTTATATACCATTATAATGACAATGGATAACTGATATATCCCTCTATGGTGCAAACTAGCAAATCGGTGTTTGCCTTACAGACTCTGAGCTTCATACAAGTGAACAGCTCTAGCCAAATGTCCTACACACATCTCAAACCAACATAAATAAAACTGAATTAATAATTTTCCCACTTAATAAGACATCTAATAAGACTAATTCTACCTCATACTTTGGCACCACTATTCCAGTCAACCAACCTAAAATCTAGGAGTTATTCATCCTTGTTCCCTCTCCCACATTCCTCATCTCTAATGGTACAACAAATGAGCCAACAGACAGCAGTTAGCAGTTGTGTGGAAAGGGTGTGTGTGTGTGTGTGTGTGTGTGTGCACATGTGTGTGTGTCTCCTGGCATTAATTGGAATTGCCTTTCCTAAAATGTCATCACTAAAAGCTCAAAAACATGCTATATGTTTCCTCTACTTGTTTGAGCAAGGGATAATTTGAAATTTTAAAATGCTACAAAGGAATATAATTTTTGTGAAATTCTTCCCACATATTAGATAAGGTGTTGAAAGAAATGATACATTTTATTGGCACTAATACTTATTTCTATAATTTAAAATTTTTTTTAAATATTGACAAGTTTCATAATGTTATGTTTCCAAAAACTAATATTTGGGAGGGAATTTTGATGGTTTTTAAAAAATCTTTTTTACCCTTGGATACACTTGGAAAAATTAATTTTGAAAAAGATTAATGAAATGGCTACCAAGGTTGCATACAGGCTGAAGGTGACAATGACAAAATAATGTGTTTTTCAAGCAACATAAAACATGTATAGGAGAGTAATAAGGCAAAGCAAAATGAATTAAAATGTGTTATACCCCTGTTCGAAAATGTTCAAAGAATGACAGCAGAAGAATTTTAACCGTCTCCTGGAAACAAATAGAATGTATCAACAGCCTAGAAGATGATAAAAGACAAGTCAGAGAAAAAGCTATTTGGGAAGTTGTATTTGGAAAAGAAAACCTACCATACCCTTCTAAAAGAAAAAATGTTAAGTGTTGGTTTTTCCAAAACAGCAAATTCATCTTATTAAAAACTTTGAGATAAATACAGTGTAGACGGCATAAGAACTATTAGTTATGTCTTTCTGCATAGTCTTAATGAGCCAAACGATGTGGTCTAAATAAACCATATGTTTTACTGGCGTTCTTGTTGTTTTTTAAAGAAACTTCTAAACAATGGTTTTGTACATAGAAATGTTGCCTTGAAAGAAAGATATGAGTTAAGGAAGCAGCACAGCATAAAAGTTAGAATCTAAAAGATCTGACTTTGAAGCCTGCTTCCACCAGTTCTTAATTGTTTGATCTTGATAAATTTCTTAATCTGGGCTTTGGTTCTCTACTCTTTAAAATGAATTTTAAAACATTCAGTGTTGTTATCAGTGTAAAATCAGATAAAGTGTGTAAAGCATTTATCACAATGTTTAGCAATAACAACTACTGAATAAATGCTAACTGGTACTATTAAGTCTTATTGTAGTAATACTATTTCTACCCAAACTCCCCAAAATAATATGATTGTTTATGATCTGTGGTAAACATCTTTTATTTGTGGTCATCCAGTATCATTTGAACTCCCTCTCCAAACTTTTACTGTACCCACATTGCAAATACTGCCTCCTTTACTTTGGTATCCGAAATATAATATTTCCCAAAACTTCTTGCAGTTACGGTGTAGACATGCAGCCTAACAATCAGATATACCTATGAGAGCCCAAGATTCACAATTGAACTTGAACTATAATAGGAAACAAGCTGAGTGCGAGGTACACATTTTGATGATGCAGAACCTGATTTTGAAATCAGCAGAAAGAGACAAAGATTCTGGCATTGATAACTACAGAGACATAGTTCCCAACTCCTGACAGACACAGTGCGTCTCTAGGTAGGCCAGAGGTAGCAAGCTCCCTTGTGGCAGTAGTGTTGTTCTGGAAGCTATTCCTGGAAGTTTTCCTCAAGGAGTATTAGAAAGCTGGAGATAGGGATGCCTGGGTGCTCAGTGGGTTAAAGCCTCTGCCTTCGGGTCACGTCATGATCCCAGGGTCCTGGGATCGAGTCCCGCATCGGGCTCTCTGCTCGGTGGGGAGCCTGCTTTCTCCTCTCTCTGTCTGCCTCTCTGCCTCCTTGTGATTTCTGTCTGTCAAATAAATAAATAAATCTTTAAAAAAAAAGAAGAAGAAAGCTGGAGATAGAGACTTCTAGCTACGGGATATCCCTTTAAAAATCTCTTTGAGGTGGAACTAGCTAGAATAGATTCTGTTGTCTCTTAGAATCCTGACTCATTGTAGTCGCAACTTGGAAATTCTGTTTTGTTGGGCATCTATGGATGGCAGTAAGGAAAGCTCAATAGGTGACAATTTGCCTGACTATCCTATTCTAGGAAAGACTAGAGCCTCAGGAAATAAAAGAGAATCCAGAGTAGCAAAACATCACAAAAGAAACCCCTCAGTGTTCCCAGGGATGGAAATTTATGAACAAAGACAAAGTACAAAAGGCAAGTCACTCAGAAGATCCCCCAACCTAGCCTTTGCTTTCATGCAGAAGTCCTAGAAGAGAAGCTTTCAGGAATAGTAAAAGTGTTTTTTCACAAATTCTATTTAAGATACTGAGGACAAAAAGTCACACAGCTTTGTGGTCTATGTGACAAAGGTCAGCACTACTGGAAAATGAGACACTCTTTCTCACTTGGAGGTTTCTCTGGAGAATAAAACAACTAGAGCAGATTTAAAGGCAGGTCAGAACAGGCTCCACATGGACCAGAAAAAGAAGAGAGGAGGATATTGTACTGATGATCGTTGAGAGCACCAACGGATAGAGCAACCATACAGATTATGGTTCTGTACAGTTAGAACTGCCGCTTCACACACAACCTCTGTGTCTTAAAGCCATCAGAGCATTTTTTAAAAAACCTTTTTTCAGGGAGCCAAGCAGGATTGAAAAATAGATGTGTTAATTATTGTAGTCAAAAGAATTGGTCATAAGCACACATTGGGATACAATTCTGAGTATGGGAAAGAAGCGATAGGTATAAACCATTTGTATCTTGTTAGGGTGCCATCCTCCTCGATTCCCATGGCTCAGTTTTGTTCTTTGGCTGGTGGGTCATCAAGAAACATAAGTTGTATTTGTGGAGGCTGTTTTAATCAAGATCTTTAAATTAAGCAGTGAAAAGAAAATCCTATGGCTCTCAGAAATGAAGTCTGTCATGGTTTCATAGAAGATACCCTCTCTTCATTCATACAGTCACTTTAGGTTCAAGGCAGGGAGGTACAGAGGTTTCATGGAGAACTGAAACAGTAGCTCAGAGTAAGCTGGAATATAGACACCTAAAAACCTGCTGCTCTCTTCCAACCTCTCATTTACACATCCCAACTGAAGATGTGGAATGAGTCAGTTCACCTGCGTATGGCAACATAGAAGACATTACCAGACAGTTTGAATAGTCATCTCAGAAGAACTCATTCCAACGACATGATCCACCTTTGGTTTGGTGCCTAATCCCTTTTGTAATCAATACTGGCCAGGATAGCTGTATTGAATTTTCAACTCACGTGGTATGAGCAATAGCAACTTGAAAGGAAGAGTAGGTAGATTAGGACCAGAAAGCAATAAGGGTATGGCAGCACATGGAACTGCACAGTCATCTTCAAGGTCTGCCAAATGTAACACTCATCCAGGAAAATTAAAAACTTGTGTAGCAGCTGTCTACTTTGTGGACTAAGTAGAACTTTTTGACATTTTGCCAATGACCCTAGGAAAAATCTTGTTCTCCCCACTCATTGGTGTAAATAGTCTATCAGAGAACATTTCTTTTGAGAAATATACAAATGAACTGTAACATTTTAAACTTTCCAACCACGGCAGAATATTAATAATCCCATATATATTATTCTCAGAAAGTCTCCGTATTCAACTAACTCCCAACATGAGATGCTGAAGTGCAAAAAGACTGACCCACTAAACAAAAAGAAGAGAACATAATACACTGTGACCTTATCACCAAAGTATGAGGTGAGTTCTGAAGACCAAGCCTGGGAATGTAATGTGGGAAGATAGTCATTACACTGGAACAGAGGGCACAAAAAGAGCTATCAAGCTTCCTGTAGAAGCATAAAATTCTAAATACTGCAGTACATTGTGGCAACTTCTGCAAAGAAACTTTTTAATTTTGGCTGAAATATACCATTGACTTGTTGAATAACTTTCTGGTAGCTAAAAGAAAAAAAGAACAGGAAGCCAATCAAAAAGTATTGCCTGTCATCTGTGTGTTCTGCATAGACAATATCCCATAACTTGGATGGCATACTTAGGGATACTTAAGCAGATGGTGACATGAGTCAGTTTTCTTAAGACTCATAAAAAGGAACAGAAGAAAGTCATTGTCTATTTATTAGGACAATGCTAGCTGTTATAACACAAAAAAATGAAATGAGGCAAATACAACGGTTGTTAATTTCTTGCTTACAAGTCCAAAATAAAAGGGAATATGATAAGGAAAAGCTTTGTTTTCTGAAATACATCATAAAACCCTGATAAGAATAGCCAATTCCCAGCCCCCTTGGGCGTGTTTCATCATACTGACTTTTCCCTGCAAAGGAGTTGTATGCATAGCAAAGCCTTGCCAGGGTATGAAGTGGAAAGTCCCACCACTGTGTTATTTTATTTTAATTAGGGCCACAATATTCTGACATAGTGCAATGATGTTTTTCTAATAATTCTAATAATTCAAAAAAAGAACTCAATTTCAAAAACAGTCAAAAGTCTGGACCAGAGGAAATAATCAAAATATTTAACAATTTAACAATTGATTCAACATGGGCCCAGAGCAACACAGAGATGCCTATGAATTACAAAGAATCACAATTCTGAACCAATTCACAGCAGCTGATATGAACCCTGCTCTCTGTTCATGTCAGGGAAAGAGTGTAGAAATTCCCTACACCCCTGTGGGCTCAGGCTATAGGAATACATTTGGAATCTGAGGATGGGATTCTGATCTAAGGTAAAGAACAAATCACATCAGCCAGGTGCAACTGTAATCATTATGCAGATCTTCTAAGCCAAAAGGCTCTACAAGCCCACCAGTTCCTGAAGTTTGAATGGAAATGTCATGGTATTTGGAGCTTCTTAATCAGAGATTATGTACCTAGTCATCAAGGACCTCTGTGGAGCTCAGCATCTTGATAGGGAAGAAAAGGAAGCATATTCTATGTAGCAGATATTTATGATTGGGGTCAGAACTGACTTGCTTCATACCTGGAATAAAGAAAAGTGGACTCTCTCATAGACCATAGGGAACAAGTCCATGCAAATTATATGAACATCCCAGTGAAATTTTTGTGCCTTTTTGTTCCCTCCATAAAGTGCTTTCTCTGAAATAACAAAAATTGACGGAAGACTATGTCAGGGGTCATGCTATCCTGGAATAACAGATTATCAGTGCTCTACTTAGAGGCCCTCTTATCTCTACTATGACATTTTCATGCACCCCCCACCTTCAGATTTACAGAGTTTTAAACAGGCAGGACCCGAAGCTCTGAAGCTCTGTAAAGGAAGAGGACTGCCCTCAAGCTACTAAAGCCACTTGGTCTGCAGACACAAAGATGATTGTTCAGGAGTTCTTATTTACCTAGATCAGACTTTAGCTCTTGACCAACATGTATGGGAGTTATTCTCTTGCCCAACTACCTTGCCTTGGTTTGTGACAACTCTGAGGTATATCTTATACCTCAACACCCCACATAAGGATGGAGGCACAGATATCCTCTCAGAAATTTGTCCCGAGAACTCACCCTTCCCTAGTTTCTTGCTTTTTTCTGTCCCAAGCCCCATCTTTTTTGAGCTCCCCTTAGACATTTCTACAGTAAATCATTTGCACACAAGCCTTATCTTATGTTCTTCTTCTGCTAGGAAAGCTGACCTAAAATGTTGGGATTTAAAAGGGGGGAACTTCAAGGGAAAAAGCTCATATATGTAGATTCAGCAGAAGCCTTAGAGATTCATGGCAGCTTTGAGGAGTCATCAGTGCCAAACTCTATATTATCCCACAGAAACATATTGAAAAATACTTAGAATTTGTTCTGTACCAAGAAAAGATACTCTCTTGGCCTAGTTTCCTCTATCCTTTCTCTCTCAAAGTATCCAGTAAATAAGAAATCTTTCAATTGAAGACAAAACCAAGATAAATGTGTCTCCTTTAGTTTCTAATGAATAGAACTGAGAAGCTGCACAAGATAAATATAAGATCCAATAAGGCCTTAAGCAAATACATTTAATTAGCTAGGTTAATAGAGGGAAAGGAAGCCTTTTATAAGCCAAACCAAAAGATTATCCAAAAATAATTTATATTTGTTTTAGTTAAGCAAGTTCATTTTCCCACTTGTCTTTGCTTTAGGCAAATACCCAGGTGAGATTCCTTCCCTGAATACACACCAGTTGGGGCTAAGAACACAGCTAGGAACACACTACTCAGTAAAGGTCTGAGAATATCATTTGCTATACCGAATGGATGAAGCAGGTTTGCTTCATGTGGACTAGCAAGAGTTGAATTCAATTAATTTAAGCACTAGAAATAAAAATATTTTTCATTATATTAGAATTGGGTTAAGACTATTTCGTAATTCCAGGAGCAGAGAAAAGATATCCAATACACCCCTGTCCAATCAGGAACTGCTAAGAACAGGGATGGAAATTTCCAGAGAGCAGCTTCATAGTTATTTCATCAGAAAAAATTTAAAAGATAGTACTAGACTATAAATGAGATACCTGACATATATTTCTTGGGTAAAAAATTGGTAGTAATTTTTAAAAGGTTAATGAGAAAATATTTTGTATGACTTACTATGGTCAAGTTATTTTATTTGTTTAGTTGACATTTTGGCTTATGATGAAACACTGAAATTGAAATTAGATTCTCCACAGTGGATATCGTTAAGTTAAAGACTGTCATTTTTAAACTCAATTACAAGACTGAAAAACTGTTTCAGAAAATAATTGATTTAGCATGCTTAATTAGTAATAAGAGAATCTTTGGATCAAAGTAGGCTACCAGCAGGATAGAGGTGGCTGAGTCTTGTTAATTTTGAGAAATTCAGATGTCAACATATTGCTTTGTTTTGTAATCAGGAAGCAAACTCAAAACAAACTTTGAAGAGCTAAAAACTTTCAGAAAAAAGGCAAGAATAAATTTTCAGGGAGAAGAATTATTGAATAAATAAATCATTTTGTATTTACAATAATATTAAATAAAGTAAGTCTCTGGGACGCCTGGGTGGCTCAGTTGGTTAAGCAGCTGCCTTCGGCTCAGGTCGTGATCCCAGCGTCCTGGGATCGAGTCCCATATCCGGCTCCTTGCTCCACGGGGAGCCTGCTCCTCCTTCTGACTCTGCCTGCCACTCTGTCTGCCTGTGCTCACTCTCGCTCTCTCTCTCTGACAAATAAATAAATAAAATCGTTTAAAAAATAAATAAATAAATAAAGTAAGTCTCTGTGTCTTTATTTTATAATCTTTACTTCGACAACATTCCAGTGAGTATTAAGAGAGTGTATTTGTACTTAATAAGTAGGTCATTATTTTTCAATGCTTACATCTTTGTCAAAGGTTTAATACCCACTGACCCTGGCACAGAGAAATCAACCTTGAGGAGGATACAATCACACAAGATGGACATAGTATCACCTGTGGAGATTTTTCACCCTATATTTTCCTACCGCTAGATGCCAGAATTCTGAATCATTACTTCCTTGTGATTCCTGAGAATCATGATTCCGTCATGATTCCTGAGAATCATGGTCTTAGTGGTGCATTTTTACTGAGAGATGTATGGTATATTTCTCTAACATATTGGATGAAAAAAAGTTGAGAAACACAGAAAAAATCAATACATTAAAAATTGTCAGGCCTTAAATAAAAAAATGAAATAGACTAAAAAATTGTCAGTCCTTGAGATTGTTTTACATAGTAACTCAATTCAAGTCTTGAACACCTTCTATGTGTTAGGCATACTTCAGGGTGATAGGATATAGGTGCTAAGCAAAAGAGAAAAGATTCCTGCTTTCCTGAAGAACTTTATATAGCCCTTTGTTTTTATTATATTTTCATTTATCGAATCTATATATGCTGTGTATATGTGCCATACACTAATCTATAAAAATAATGCTTCCTTTAATCTTCACAACGGATCAGGTAGACATTATAAAAATTTCCATTTTGAAAATGAAGGAACTAAATCACAGCTAATAAGAGATAGAGACAGAAATCAAACATAACCATCTTTTTTCTGAATTTGTGTTTTTAACTACTATGTTACATTTCATCTAGTGGAGAAAGCAGCCAATAAATAAGTTCACAAACAAATAACACAATTTCCATGACTTATGAAGGTAAAGAACAATCGTCTCCGTCTCATAAGGGTTTGACCAGAAAGCAGAACCAGTAGGAGATATAGAGTCTATCAGTATGTCTGAGGCTGGAGCTTGAGGGTCACACAGCAGTCAGGCAGGAAGGGAAGAGGAAGATCATGCTGGAATCCCACAAGGACAGAGTGAAGCCATGTCCATTCTGTTGCCTCTGATTTTGATGACAAGAGAATCCTGTAAAAGCAGGATTCTTGCTGTCTGTGTCACATGCACCTGGCCCAGCTGCTGCTTTACATCAAGGAGGCAAGTCAGTAGATCAACAGCAACAACATGTATATGCTGCAAAATGGTGGCACTCTCCTTTGCAGTCTCCAACTCTGGAAAGAGGGCTTCTTTTACATCTCCCTTTAATGAGAAACAAACTAGAAAGGGAATCCTTGTACCACATAAAGCAGTCGCATATGCTCTGAAAGGGAAGACTGAGATGGGGCTGAGCAAAAACAATGGTAAACAGATTTCCTGACCTTAAGCTAGAATCAAGCGTGGAAGACAGACTCTGAAGAAGCCTTGTGTGATGAATGTCTAAGTAAGGGTTATGAGATCTGCTGGGAACACTTGTAACTGGGAGAACAACAAGGTCAGCAGAGGAACTGGTGAATAAATTACTTAAAAAAAAAAAAAAAGATTTTATTTATTTATTTATTTATTTATATATTTGTCAGAGAGAGAGAGCATACATGCACAAGCAGGAGGAGAAGCAGACTCCCTTCTGAGCAAGGAGCCCAATACAGACTCAATCCCAGGATCCTGGGATCATGACCTGACTCAAAGGCATATGCTTAACTGATGAGACACCCAGGCATCCCAAAAAATTACTTTTAAACTAGAACTCAAAAAATGATTTGAAATTAGCTGTTGGAGTGGGGATGAAATGAGAATACAGGTTAAGAGAGAAGAATAAGGAAATTTTCCAGGATAAGAGATATACAGAGGCCAGGAAACAAGAAGAGCATGGCTAGAAGCTGATTGAGAGGAAGAGCAGAACTTGAGAAATATGTAGATGCCAACATTATACAAATATGCAATACTTAACCTCCTTTCCAGGATTATCATTCCATTGTCTCTTCATTATGAGATTTTTAGAAGTAGAGACTCTCCCCCCCATCTCTGTATCACCAGACATTTAACATCAGGGATATGATAGGTATTTAGGAAACATTAAATGAGTAAATGAATTAATCAATAAATGGTTCCTGCCCTAAGACTTATAATACATGTATAGCATGCTCCAAAATAACTTTTACAGGTTGAAATTTATTTTGAGTATATATATATATATATATATATATATATATATATATATAAACATAGCTCTTCCCAAGAGGTTTCTATCATGGGCCTATAAAAATTAAAAATAAAAATCATGAGAATATATTTGCAAATCATATATAAGGGTAAGAGTAAATATTCAGAATACATAAAAAACTCTTACCACTCAACAATAAAAATAATCTAACAACCTAATTTAAAAATGTGCAAAGGACCTGAATAGATATTTCTCCAAAAAAGATATAAAAATAGTTAATAAGCACATTTAAAAATGCTCAATATCACTAATCATTAAGAAATGCAAATCAAAAGTAAAATGAGATACCACCCCAATCTTATTAGGATGGCTGTTATTTAAAAAACAAGAATAAAAATTTAAAAATGAGAATAAAAAGTAAGTATTGGCAAGTATATTGCAAAATTGGAACTCTTGTGTATTGCTGGTGACAATGTAAAATCCTACAGCTTCTGTGGAAACATTACAGCAATTTCCCTAAAAATTAAAAATAGAATTATATATAATCCAACAATTCCAATTCTGTATATATACCTCAAAAGAATAGAAAGTACTGTCTCAAAAAGATATTTGTACATAGCAGTATTATTTATGGTAATCCAAAGTGGGAAACAGCCCAATTATCCACTGATGGATAAACTAAACATGGTGTATGCATACAAAATACGGTAATTATTTTGCCTTAAAAAAGAAATGGAATTCTGGTAGATGTCACACATGAATGAACTCAAAGACATTGTGGTAAGTGAAATATGCCAAACACAAAAAGAATAAATATTAAATGATTTCACTTATATGATGTACCTAGAGTAGTGAAATTCATAGGAACATAAAATAGAATGGTGGTTTCTAGGGGCTGGAAGACAGCAGGAATGGGAGTTATTGTTTAATAGATACAGAAGTTCCATTTGAGAAGATAAAAAATTCTAGAGATTAGTGGTTATGGTTGTACAGTATAAATGTACTTAATGCCACAGAACTGCACAGTTAAGAAGGCTAAAATTGCAAATTTTTGTTATGTGTATTTGTGAGAATACTAGAAATGTTTTAAAGATATGTGTCCTTGAGAGCATTTGCTTCAAAAGCAATTAAAATCATTAGAATGTATTGTTTTCTATAATAATGCCATTTTTATTATACAGAAAGAAAAATATCTGCTGGTTTTCTTCTAAGTTAAACTATCATTCAGGAGAGATAAAATAAACACATTGAGAGTTGCCAAAGAAAAATTGCACCAGATGGATGGAGTTAAACAGGCAAAGAAGACTTCATTCAAGACTACTGAAATAGGGGAGAAAGATTGAATTTTCAACTCCACTGGAACAAAAAGCATGTGGAATTTCAATTGCTGCAGTGAACCTGTAGGAAAGTACTAGGAGACAGTTAGTCAAGAGGCTGGTTATTGTGATGAGGTCATCTGTCTTTGCTAAATGCTTGTGGAAGTTAGGCTCCTACCCTTCGACAAAAACTGGGAGACTGGGCCACTTACTTTTTTTTTATTGAAATATATTTGACACCTTGTTAGACTAGTCTTAGGTGTACAATATAGTGATTTTGATAACTCTATACATTATGCTAGGCTCACCTCAAGTGTAGGTGTCACTATCTTGATGATTACATTTCAAGCGGGATGGCTCCCATTCTGGGTTGTAAAACTGGAGAGACTGGAAGAAGAAGAATATGTCAAAGGAGTAAAGAAGGAATTTGAAATGACAGCTCTTTAAAAAAAAAAGTGGAGGGTCCTACCATCTGAAAGAAGCCTGTCTAAAGTTTATCAAGCTGAGAGAAACATTAAGGCTAACTTCATCAGAGTAAAGGGAAAAACAAAAATGATTCACCACTACTTTCAATAAAAAAGCTATGAAAGCACATATTTTAGCAAGAATATAATTGAAGCAGGAAGAAAGGGATGGGAAGCAAGAAATAATGTTGAATAAAGAAATTGGTAAACATATTAATAAGTTAAAATAAGTATTGAGTATAAACAGGGCTTGTAATAACAATTAAAATTGGGGAGAATTTAAAAACGAGATGAGGGAGAAGGAGAGAGAATTTTAAGCAGACTCCACGGTGAACATGGAGCCTGACATGGGGCTCAATCTCACAATGCTGTGATCACTACCTGAGCCAACACCAAGAGTTGGATGCTTAACAGAATGTACCAACCAGGTGACCAAAACTGAAAACATTTAAACAATAATCTCTCTATTAGATCTAAATACTATAGGGTCGGGGGATTTGACCCTATACCCACACTATCAGCAGAGGCCCAGATGGAAGTCCAGATTTCTACTCTTGCTCAACTATGATGACCATGTCTATCTCTTCTCCAGGGTGGTATCAATGAAGGAGAGTAGGGAGTCAGGACTTGCATTCCAGTCCAGCAAGCAGTATGCCTTGTACAAAGACACACAAACACACACAAATACACATACACTAGGAGTGTTACCCCTATCCAAACAATGAGAAAAATCTGAATAAATTATAAAACCTTAACTTCTCTTGAATATCTCAAAGAATGGAGGTTGCCATGAACCCACATAGCCAGTGTTGGACTGAAAGCAGTGAGGGCACCAACAAAACACAAAGAGCTCAATTTGTTATTTGAAAGGAAAAAAGGGTAACTGCAAAAAGTACACATCAAACATCATATAAAATTGTGTAATTCTGAATATTTCCTTATAAGGAACAATATTCCACATTGTTCTGGAAATCCTCATTAGCATAATGAGGCAAGAAAACAAATTAAAATATATAAAAATGATAAAGGAGGAAGTACAAATGCTGTTACCTATATATGATATAATTATGTCCTTAGAACATTTCAAAGTTCTAAAGATAATTTTTTTATTTAAATTCAATTAGCCAACATATAGTACATCATTAGTTTTAGATGAAGTGTTCAATGATTCGGTTGTATATAATATTCAGTGCTAAATTAATAAGAGAATTTACCAAGGTGGGGGAATAAAAATCTATAAACAAAAATCAATTCTATTTCTTTTTGTTTGTTTGTTTTTTAAAGTAAGAGTAAGAGAGAGAGAGAGAGAATTCAAGTAGGGGGCAGAAAGGAGTAGAGGGAGAGAGAGAATCTTAAGCAGACTCCATGCCCAGCACAGAGCCCAACATAGAACTCCATTTCACAAACCTGAGATTGTGACCTGAGCAGAAACCAAGAGTCAGAGGCTTAACCAACTGAGCCACCCAGGCATCCCTCAGTTGTATTTCTACATATCAAATTAGAACTTAAGTTTAAGTATGTTTTAATATTCTATTTATAATAACAGAAAATAGTAAACATCCAAGAACAATCCTAACAAGATATAGAAGAATTTTTCAAATAAAACTGTAAAACTTTACTGAGAAATATTAAAGAAAAAAACTAGTGTTCCTGGTTTGAGAGATTTAAAGATTTAGTCTCCAAATCGATTTAGAAATTCAAGAGAATTTCCATCAAATTACCCATGTATTTTGTGGAACTAAATAATCTGAGTATAAAAAATGCATGGAGGTAAAAAGGGCCAAATCTAGCCAATATACTTCTTGAAAAGTTAAAAAGAAGTCTTGTTCTTCAAGATATCAAGGTTTGTTATAAAAAGCTACAGTAATTAAGCCAGTGCACACTGTACAGTGATAGTCAATACCAGTAGAACACAATAGATTGCTGAAAAAATAGACCTATACTTATTTGGACTCTTGTAATATGGTAGGGATGGCTCTGAAGATTGTTAGAAAAGAAGATCACCTTTTCAATAAATGTGAAAAACTGAACTAAACTATTAGAAGACATTATAGGAAAATAACTTCCTGTCATTTTGATAGGCTAAGCAAGACATAAAGAGCACTGACCATAAACATAAAGATAAATTTACTTATATTAAAATTAAGAACTACCTGAAGACATCATAAAAAGAATAAAAAGTCAAGGGATACAGCAAGAGAATGTTGGTAGCACATATAGCAAAGGAGTTGCACTTAGAATACACGAAGAATTCTTAAAAATCAATAGGAAAAAATAAACAACAAGATTTTAAAATGAGCAAAACACTTGAATAGGCATTTTACACACACACACACACACACACACACACACGCAGCCTGAAAGAAAGGAAACACAAATAGCCAAAAACTTATTTAAAAGGTGCTTCACCTGATTAGCAATCAAGAAAATGCAAATTTAAGAACAAAAACTTATCATTACTCATATATATTTAAAATAAAGATAACCAAAATACTGGTAAGGATGCAGAAAAAAGAAATTCATCAGTTGATAATGAGATTATAAATTGGTACAAGCATTTTAGAAAACACTTAGACATTATCTAGAAAAATTGAGAATACAAATATCCTATGACTCTGCAATTCCACTCATCTTAATATATAAATAGATAATAAAGAAACTCATACATACATGCCAGGATACATATATTATATAAATGCACATAGAAACATTATTTTTTACTAACCAAAAGTTGAAACAATCCAATTTCCCAGCATCCACAGAATGAATCTAGAAGAGTAAAATATTCATACAGAGAAAAGATTGGGAAGCCAAAAGAGAGGAAAATCAAGTCAGACTACATGGTACATTCTCAACAGGAGTAAGAATTGATTCTTGACGGGTTAAAAAAAAAAAAAAAAAAAAACCCTGCTCTCTTTCTGTCTAAAGCATATATGTAATATATTCACATATTAACAGATATATAGTATATATGTGGGCATTAAAATTCCGTGTTGGTGAGGTTATAAGATGGAGAGGGCAGTTAAGGAAAACAGTAACTAAAATGGCTCCTTAGGGAAGTGATAATAGAAAATGGTTGGGAAATACTGGACTAGGCAATGAACAGAGCAGGATGCGGATACAGGTCTGCATGATGTGGATTAACCAAGAATACTTTCGCTCATGACAACTGAGACAAAGGAGGATGTAAAGCAGAAGGGATGTGTCACAGTAGTCATTTAGAACCAGAGGGTAACTAGTTGTAGTTATAGTTCTAAACCTTGAACTACAAGTTTTAGAATCTTCTCAGAGGATAGTTCCTTCAGTAGCTTACTGACTGTGTGTGATGTTCTAGAGGAGGGGCTAACTCACAGGAGGCAGCAGATAATAGGATGATCTTAGAGTGACTGTGAGGCACTGCACAGTGAGGCAACCAACTTATACAATAATCACCAGTATTGGAGTCAATAGGAAGGGTTCATTTTATAAAGAATTCTAGGAGTTAGCATGAATGCAGAATTGCATTCTCCATTTAGTATTCTTGAAAGTAAATAAGAATAGAACAATTAAAGTTGGTTAAAGATTTAATTACTTAGTCAAAATAATAATGTGTAACAGACAACCAGAACAGTCATTATGATAAAAGCCAGTGGGAAGTATAATTTAAAGAAGGGCTCAGAAGAAAAAATGTTGAGTGAAGATCACAGTAACATTAAACTGAGCTGAAAAAAAGCAATGAATAAAAGATTAGACTTCCAGCTAGAAAGACTTTTGGTGATAATGAAGTCCACAGCAGTTAAGTGAATTGGTTTGGTCATGATTCTGGTTGCCAATGTGGGGCTGAATCTATTAGATCTATTTATTAGTGCTTCTCCCAGTAAAATGTAGATTCTCAAAGGACATTGATTGTCATTTTTGCCTTAGAGTGATTAGTAAAAAATACGTTTCCCTTATTTTTTGATTTTTATATTGAACTTGTATCTACAAATTAATTCAAAGAAGCTATTTTAAAATAACTTTTCAAAGAATAACTGAGACTTATATTCAAGTGGTAATTATATCAAGAGCTTTGAAACCATGCCCACAATTCTCACTATAAAATTTAAAAAATGCATCACTCTGGACCAAAGTTTTTGTAAAACTACTGATAATAAAATATGTAGTATCACATTCCATTGCCTCAAAATTTGAACAACTCAGAAAAATGACTTGTTAGAGAAAGTTTAACAAGTGACTAAAGGTTGCTTTTTGAATAAAATAGTATATTATTATTCTTCTGAATAATTTACATAGATTTGAGGCTAAAGTATCAAGTTAATTGTTAAAAAAGAAGGAGTATTTAGTGACAATGGCCCTTAAAATATAAACCAAACAGGCTACAGTATCGGTGAGTTAGAGACTCAAATCAGAGTTGATAAAATACTTATGCTTAAACCTGATAAGCCAGAGAAGAGCAAGTAAAGGATGCAGAAATAAAATGCATTCTTGAGGGCAAAGGGAAAGAAGGAAAAAATTTCAAGACTGATTCTTCCTGATTGATGATACTATTATAGCATGCTGTTGATGATGCAATACAAAGTAAAAATGGCACATAACAGCAGATGAGATATTTCTATTATTATGTCCAGACTCATCAATTTGTTATGCTGTTTCATAAGAAAAGATATTATTGGTCATCGCAATAAATTCTGAAGAAAATCTTTAAGACACAGTATCAGTAAATCCACTGGGAATACACCAAATTCCTGCTTTAGGTAGGTACAGTCTTCCTGGTTCCCTTTATCTATGAGATAGAGTCCATCGTGGCTTGTCCAAAATGTCACAGGTAATGTGAAATATCATTATCATCAAGAAAAGCAGAGGCTTAAAAGTTTACATGAACCAGATCTTGCTACTCTTCTACCCAGAACCCTAGGATGGATCCCATTTCACTTCAGATAAAATCTGAATGACACCCTTAGCATGCCCTTCAAGGCCCCGCTTATTCTTATTTATTTATTTATTTGACAAAAAGAGAGAGAGAGATCACAAGCAGGCAGAGAGGCAGGCAGAGAGAGAGGGGGAAGCAGGCTCCCTGCTGAGCAGAGAGCCCCACGCGGGGCTCAATCCCAGGACCCCGAGACCATGACCTGAAGTGAAGACAGAGGCCCAACGCACTGAGCCACCCAGGCACCCCAAGGCTCTGCTTATTCTAGTCCTCTGTATTCCTTGTACTTCACCTTCTATTTTTTCTTCTCACCTTGCTAGAGCTAACCTAGTCTATATACTATTCTTCAAATACAAAAGACCTGTTGCTGCTTTGGACCCTTTTGAACTGGGGGCTTTACCCTCTGCTGGAACAGTCTTATCTCTGATATCTCCATGGCTTCCTCCCTCGCCCCTTGAAATCAGATCAGTTTTCACTTCTTGATGAGACTTACCCTGACCATCGATTTAAAATTGCAATTCTCCTAAGACTCCAGATACCCCTTGTCCTGAATCCCTTTGCCTTTTTTTTTTTTTTAAGATTTAATTTATTTATTTGTCAGAGAGAAAAGGAAAAAGAGAGAGCACACAAGTAGGGAGAGCAGGAGGCAGAGGGAGAAACAGGCTCCCCACTGAACAGGGAGCCTGATCATGACCTGAGCCAAAAGTAGATGCTTAACCAACCGAGCCACCAAGGCATCCCAAGCTTTTTATTTTTTAACCATAACACAGTACTTATCTACTCTCAAATATCCTACCCTTGACTCCCTATTAGAATGGAAGTTAATGAAGGCAGGGATTTCTATCACTGATGCATCCCAAGTGACTAAAACAGTTCCTGAAACGCACAGTGTTCACAGTAAAAATCTGCTAAATAAATAAATGGTCACATATATGTGAGGTGATCAACTGCGTTTTTTTTCTTAGTTGTTGTTGTTTCTTTGTTTTGTTGTCTTGGCTAACTGGGTTAGTTAGAACAACATTGTTATAATCTGAGAACCTCTTTGCTTGGGATTAGTTACAACACTTAGTGAGTCAAGAAACAACAAAGTAAAGTGGGGGAAAAAAAAAAAACATTCCCTAAAAAGGTCTGCAAAATCTAGACAATGGATCTTCACTGTGTGAAATATGATACTGAACATAGTCATGACCCCTAGGCCAGAAAGCATCAGAAAGAGTCTCTATCTGTCCTATACAGTAATGTTAGAAGGACTGAATGAAATGTAAATTGGGAAGAGATTTGGGGATTCCATGAAATGAAATGTAAGGACCAGGAAGAGACAGGGAATTAATTGCCTGATGCCCAAAACACATTGCTCATATGTGCCCAGAAAAATAGACAGAGATTTTTCTGGTCAGATGGTCTCTGTCATATCCTGTGTTAACAAGGGACACCAGGGTCACATCTATGGAAGGATGGCCCCTGGGAACTATAATAAAGCATTAGGGAATGTGGGCCAATTAGATCCATTCCCACTCAAGACTGACAATGGACTCCCATTATTATAATGGCCCCCAAACAAAACTAGGAAGAGAAAAGAAGGAAATAATAGGATTGTATTACTATAAAGGAATCAGGACATTGCATTCTAATTAATATGGAGGACCACATTTACACTCTCTCCAACTCCTGTCTCCTGAAAACATTTAAACAGAATTTTCCAATGTGTTCCCTATATTGATTTTTTTTTCCTTAAAGCTCAGTAAGAAAAATGATCATTTGGCTGACAGAAAGACATGATCATCTTAAATCAGTTTTCTTACTAAAATAATGCTTATGATCAAAAGGTTGCCTTTAATGTCTAAACAATACTGTAAAATAAATTTCAGTGCTGGCAATAAGCAATCCTACACATATTCAATTAAAGATACACTGTCCCAATGGAACTGACTCTATTTTAGTACAACATCTTGATTTAAGCAGACATGCTCTATTAGAAATCTTATTTGTAAAGGAAACACTAGGCATAAAACTATTTAAATATTCAGTTGATTTTAACCAACTGTATAAAGATTTACCCCAGAATTTAAGCATGCCTGAAAGAAGGTACAGTTCTTACATTCCATTTATGACAATATTGTCTAGTCTTAAATCTGGCTAATGTAATTCATAATTAGAAATTGTGCCAGACTTTTGGAAAAATGAAACACCTGCTTAGATTTAGTCAATGTTTTTACTCCATATTCTTCAAGCAAAGAATATTTTCAAGTCCTTCCACAAAATATTTTTAAGAAAAGCTGCAACATACTTTGTTCACAGAAAGTCAACTTTCTAGAATAGGAAAAACATGTAGATTTTGATGTTAGATAGACTAGGGTTCAAATTCTGGCTCTATCATTTACTTACCATGAAATATTTGGTGTATTACTTGACTGAGTCTCGGTTTTCTTATCTGTAATATGGAAATAACAATGACTTACTTCCATGGGTTGTTTACGATGATTATAAAATATATATAAATCATCATACACATAAGATTATAAGATATATATAAATCATTATACACATAGGAAATACTAAAATAAGGGGGTGCCTGGCTGTCTCAGACAGAAAAACATACAACTCTTGATCTTGGAATCTCGAGTTTGGGGTGGGGTGTAGAGATTATTTAAATAATTTTAAAAAAGAATAGAATTTTAAACAATAAGTTGAAAGTACTAAAATAAAGGGAGTTATTCAAATTCTAAAAAGAAATCACACTGATATGTTAAAATACCTTGGTAACCTAGAAAATTAAAGAGAATATAATGACAAAAAGATTATAATTTCTTTGAAAGTTATTTTCATTTGATCTTTCTCCTCTTCTCTCACTGCTGTCAGCCTTCTGGACACTACTATCTCTCTTATGATCATGAAAATGCCTTCCTGAAACTTCTCCTTATCCCTACCCTCCTAACTCCAACTTAACTGCTTGATTAGCTTCCAGATCAATCTATCTAGTAATATGTCCCATTAACAATATACTTTCCCCCAATCCAAAACAGTGGCAACTCCCAGATACATACCAAATAAAACTGAAACTTCTGAATTTGATATTAAAGCTCCATAACTTTGTACAAATAGTTTTTTCTGTCTAATCTCCCCAGATTCATGGATATAACCCTACATTTCAGTCATTCTGGCCTACTCACTGCTCTACCATATTGGGGGAGGGCACATACATAAAAGGGTGGAACAGAACACAATGGGGGTAAGCTATTCTGGGTGCCCAGCCCAAGGTGCAGATGTTTAAATTTGGCAGTGATTTACCACTAATTCTCCCTCCAGAAATAATTCCATTTTTCTCTACAGTCTGCCTTCTTTATTTTTTGTCTTAGAGAACTGTGCAGTGTCTCTTAAAGATCAGGATACTAATAGGTGGTTTGACCTGGGATGCTTAGAATTGACGTGGTCTTGGCATTATAGGAAACAGAAAGAACACACAGAGATCTGAGTGAGAGCCCTTGTCCCACAGTGAGAGGAGCAGCTAAATCCACCTCGGGGAATTTTTCCATACTCATGGAAAGGTACTGTACATCAGAAAATGCTAAGCACCCACCAGGGGACGATAAAGTCACTAATGAGGGCTCAAAGGGCAAACATTTCCAGACTGTGACCAAGGTGACAACAGCAGGTTTTCTCTATCTTTCATGATGCCACTTTTGATTACCCATATTATGAAATATGAGTTTTGGTGTATAATTTTAGCCTGAAGTCTAATGCAAAGAATATGAGGTGCTCATTCATCAAAACCTTAGCTGATGTTTGCAGAGCGTCATTGTTGCCATGGTGATGGCAGGTCCCATAAATTCTCAAAAATCAGAAACACAGATCAGCCCCTTGATTATTTGTGTTCCCTGGGAAACCAGGGCAAGTTCCAGCTGCTGAGGGGTTTAGTATCATACTAATAAACTCTCAGCCTGAGCCTTGCAGCCGCTATGTGTTTGTCATGCCATGCCTTCTCCCTGCAACTCGCCCTGTTAAAACCCTTCCCAGACTTGTGGCTCCAGCTCAGTGGACTATCTGCCTGATAGTCCTCTCATTCCCTACTCCTGTCCCCTGGCAGGAAATTTCTCCTTCAATTCTTCCTCTGAGGTTATAGAACAACCTTGCAGTTATTTGTTTTATTTTATAGTCCATTTTATACTCGAAGCAAAGAAACAGGGGTTGATTCAGGTTTGGGTTTATAATTTTGTTATCCCTCTACAGCCCCAAGTATAGGACCTTATACACAAAAGGCACTCAGTAAACACTGGCTACAAAAAGAATTCAAAACAAAGTATGTGTTAGCACCCCAAGTCACTTCTCGGAATTAAGGGAAATCATCTGAACTAAGGTTTGACATCTGAATAAAGGATAACAAAGTAAAAAAGGAGATAGGGTAGGAACGTATACTCTAGGCAGAAAGAATTCCATGCACTTAAGTAGGGAGGTCAGAAAAACCATGGACGGTTGAGAAACTACAGTATTTTAGCATGACTGGAGTATAGCAATATATGCTCACATTTTAGAAGACACCAAAGAGTAAGTCTGATGTGCTAAGAGGAATTGTGGAGAACACTTGTCATGTGAGGACACACAGACAGACCTGGGTGGTTCTCCAGCAATGCAGAGCCCTCTGTTTTTTCATGCAACCTGTATTAGTTTCCCAGGACTGTAATAACAAGTTACCACAAATACTCTGTGGCTTACAGGAGTAGAAAATTTTTCCCTCAGAGTTCCAGAGGTCAGAAATCCAGGATCAAGGAAACAGCAGGGTCATGCTCCCTCCCAAGCCCCAGGGAAGAAACTTTCCTGCCACTTCGAGCTGCTTCAGGCTGCAAGGGATCTTGGCTTTTGTGGCTGCCTCATTCCAGTCCCCATTTTCATCTTCTCTGGGTCTCTCCTCTGTGTATCACTTATGAAAACACTTATTATCCATCAGGATAATCCAGAATGATCTCATCTGCAAAGACCTTATTGCCAAATGGAGTCAAATTCAGTTTCTAGGACGTGATGGACATATATGGAGTAGGAGTGGGAAGGAAGGGAGGACCATCACTCAACCACTATGAACCTCTGGTGGTGTGAGAGGGTTTCCCATAGGAGCTTAGGCTTGTCTTGATACCCTTTTGTCTTAGTATATGCATCTCTCTTCCTCACACTCACAAAGTAGGCAGTCGTGTAGATCATAGAGCAGATCTACTGAGAAACTCTGCTCCTTCTTCATCTATAGATACTGAAGTTCAGTGTAAGCTCCCATGCCAAATTTCCTCCTTACCCAATGGGTATGCTTTGCTAAGGTGTTGTCCCTCCCTGCAATAGGATTTCTACCTCTCTTCAAACATCTGTTAGGAAAATCTTTGAACTATAAAGGAAGGTACACTTCAAGTTCTTTCTCATAAAGCTTCCAGACCCTAGAAAACCCAGAAAATAAAAGAATATGCTAATATATATATATATATATATATATATGTGCATGTGTAAACATAGAATATTTATAATATTAAGAAGAATATAGAATTCTTAGTAAACCTCACTGGCTTCTCCAAGTCTGTGCTCCAGCCCATTCATGGAGTCCAATTACCTGTACAAGTCATACATTTTAGAAACTCAAGCAGACAAGAGTCACTGACTTTCTTTAGAGGTCACATAATAAGAAGCCAAATCTCAAAATGTCTTCTGAATCTCTGGGTCTCAAGACACAGAACTATGATAATTGATGCAGGGGATACAATCTGAAGTCTTTTTTTAAAGCTGGTTGCCAATAATGAATTTACTTTATCAGTATTCATAATTTCTTTTGAGACCAGGATGGGAAAAAAATGTAGTTCCATATCTAAATCTCTGATGCCCTTCAACCCAACCAAAAACTCCATCCCTCTTCTCTTCCTGTTTTCACTCATACATTAAGAGGGAAACTTGGGCTTGTGTCATACAATGAGCAACGCCCGATAAATGGGACCACAGTACTGGGTGGTGTAGCCTTGGCTCAGAGGAATTTATACACCCCGGGGAGGAAGGTTAAGTGGGGTTTGATATTGTCACCTGTCATGCAATTTTCTGACTTGAGTTACAGTTGATTTTTTTCCTAGGATACTCAAAGCCATTGAAGCACAGGGTCAGCCTGTGTCTGAAGGAAATAGACCTTCTGACATGGGCTTGAGCTAGAAGAATTAACATACATTCAGAGCACTCCCTCATTTCAGCACCAGAAATTGAAGTGGAGGTTCCACAGAAGCAATATCACTGGCCTTGGCTTCACCGGGTCTAATCTAGCTCCCTCTATATAATATATCCAGTGATATACACTGGAGCTGGCTCACAACAGCTCATAAATTTTCAGGAAATTTGTGAGCCAGTTAAATACCTTATATTAAAATAAATTTGTATCAGTTTTCAATTAAATAAATTCTATTAAAAACAAAGGTAATAAATACTCAAAACTCAGCACTTCCTAATGATTTTATTATAGCTTACTAATTCACCAGTGTTAAGATAGCATCTCGAAAGGCCCAGAATTTATTTGCTCGGTCCACTATGGGCTTCACATCACCCGACACGGAGACAGAAACCAATTCCCACATTTTTCAAAGACGGTCTTAGCAATTCATGGACAAATGGATCTGCAACAGACATACTGAATTCGTCTGTAATTTTCTCCTTCAAAGTACTGTTGGAACTTTCCTCTGATCCTAGTATCCAAATTTATAGTCTTCTTGCTATATTTTGAAAGACAAAGAGAGCAAGGCAAAGAACCAAGAGGGTGAGGGAAGGGTGTAAAACAGAAAATCTTGTCTCTACTGGTGACCAGTCCTGTTCATTTCATGCTCTTCCAGCCCTTCTTAAAAGCTTCATTATCACCCTATTTGTTAAGGAAGCAGCACCCCTTCTAATTTTCATTTGGCAAAAAAATAAAAATTTAGAAGCCTTATTCCTAATAAATTAGGTTAGACGTCATTTTAAATATTTCTATTGCAATCCATTTCCACCTGAGGAAAGTCAACCTACTTCTTGGGAGCCCTCTAAGAGTAGTCTGCTTACCCTGGAATACTCCACTAACTGGAATCTCCGCTGGGTAGCAGATAGAAGCACTTACGCTTATACTTCTTCTTACTGCATTTACATTATTATCAAGCTAAACTGTAGGAGGTCTTAAATGAGTGGTGAACAGATGCTATCCAAACCCCTCCTTGCTGACCAAGTCATGATTATGGTTAGGGTATTTGCCTTCTTGCACTGGGCAATGTGCCCCCTATCTTCCACTCAGAAGGAAATCTTCATTTATCCAAATCTAGTATGGTAATCCCATTCCCCTTGCTAGTGATTGGTTAAAAGCCTGAGAAAAATGAGGCATTTGTGGTCACCAGTGGTCTGCTAAGAACGCTGAGGACATTTCCCCGTGAATTAGAAACAAAAAAGCACACCAGATAAGATAGTCATTCTGCTTTCACTGGGTGTTCTTACTTCCCTTTGTTTATAATGCTTATTTTTTTTTAAGATTTTATTTATTTATTCGACAGAGACAGAGCACAAGCAGAGGGGAGCAGCAGGCAGAGGGAGAGGGAGAAGCCTGGTGTGGGGCTCAATCCTAGGCTCCTGGGATCATGACCCTAGCCAAAGGCAAATGCTTAACTGATTGAGCCACCCAGGTGCCCCTGGTCAGTCCTTCTTGAGGTACTTTGCACCACAACAGCTACCTTGTAACTAAGATGGGACACTGTTCAGTGAAGTTGAGAATCTTTGAGTTGCTTAGCTCTGCTAAGAATCT
>NC_081558.1:80496293-80541006 GCF_022355385.1 Mustela nigripes | reverse complement strand
TTGAGAATCTTTGAGTTGCTTAGTTCTGCAGTCCTGAAGCTGCCCTGTCCCAGGATTTCTTGAGAATCTTTGAGTTGCTTAGTTCTACAGTCCTGAAGCTGCCCTGTCCCAGGATTTCTTGAGAATCTTTGAGTTGCTTAGTTCTGCAGTCCTGAAGCTGCCCTGTCCCAGGATTTCTCACTATTTAAAATAAACATCTTTATTGTTCATGCCAATAGTTTTCAATGTGCTAGCCTCACACCATGAGCATCAGCATCGCCTGTAAGTTTTTATTGATAGAAATTCAATAGCTTCCCTTTAACTGCAGTTCCAGTTGCCATGATTTCGGTTACCTGCCATCAACAGTGGTCTGGAAGCACGTGATCTTCCTCGAAATCTTGCAGAAAATAATCAAACCGGTGACAGCAACCCTCACAGAAGCAGGAAAACTCGGATTTATTTTACACCAGAGGACCCTGACAAGCTTGCACTTGAAATTCTGGGTCCCTGGCAGTGGGGTTACAGAATTTATAGGGGAGTGTAGGGAGTCAGGTTACAAGGGCTTTGCTGACTGCTGGCAGGTGGGTTTAAACTGGGGAAGCAAGGGGTTTCTTTAGGTGGGAACAGCGGTTAGGCTAGTGCAGGGGAGCCTGTGGCTGAAAGCCTGTTTGCAGAAGCAGAAATGGCTGGTTATCTCCTGTTCCCAGGGGGCCCTCTGGTTTTCTCTTGCTCTTTCTAGTAACTTCTATTTACTGAGGCCCACGGGCCTGGGGCTGCTCTGAGTAATTTCCCTCTTCAAAACAATAGTCCGAAGGTCATTAGTAGCCTAACACTAAGTCACAATGCCTAAATCATTTACTTCATCTCATCCTGTAGACATTTTATCATCTCACATCATCACAAGAAGAAGAGTGAATATGGCACCATGAGCTATTTTGAGAGAAAAACCCCTTTCACATACTTTTTTGTACAGTATACTGTTGTAATTGTTCATTTTATTGGTTACTGTCATTAATCTCTTACTGTTCCTTATTTATAAATTAAACTTTATCATAAGTATAAATGTAATAGAAAAATCATGGTCTGTCTAGAGGTTTTGTACTTCTGTGATTGCAGACATCCACTAGGAGTCTTGAAATGTATCCTCTGACGTCATTTTTAGTCTTCTAAGAACTTTCCATTCCTTTTCTACTCGAGTTTTAAAATCAATTTCTCAGTACTTTATTCTAATCTCCTTTTTTTTGTAAAAGTCTACAAAAAGTAAAAATTGACTTTTGTAAAAGTCAATGCTTGTAGAAGTCTACTTTTCCAGAAATTATATGAAATTATTTTCTCAAGTTTTAACTTTCCACCTTCTAAGGCAACTCATTTTCATTCATGAAAGAAATGGCCTTTTATATATTTGATTTGTCAGCCAATCTTGCATCGTTTTTTAAAATCACTATTATTTGAGGTAAATAAGCCTCATTTAATAGGCTTAACATTTGCAAACAATTAATTTTACAGCTAGAGATAATACCTCAGCATTAGTATTATGCACACTTGACAATGCAAACACATCTATTTGCATACTTATTCTCAGATTTTCAAACATATCCTTATTAGAGGCAGTTTTAGAAAAAACATAGCCTCTCTGGGATTTATGTTGTTAAGCGTTAAGTCTATTCAATAATGGTTCTTTATTAGTCTTGATACAATTTTAGCCTCATAATCAAAGGATGCAAAATTATCCCTGGAAGTTTATGTAGAATACTTAGTTGAATACTGCAGAGTCTTTGGATCTCAGACTTCCACCCACATCATTAAGAGCTTAGATAAACTGCTCTATCCCAATATTGTATTTATTCTTTTTTTCCCAGCCCTTGATACTCTGCTTCCACAAACATATCATAGAGAGAAAATCAAGAATAATTCATATAATTTTATTTATTGCCTTTTTTTCAGGGTTTTCATGATAACCACTTTTGACAAAATTCAAGGTATTTTAAAGGAATTCATATTTTGTCTATTTTATGATGGGCATAGGTCTAAATTATCAGTAAAATCCTTGGCATTAGCTAAAATGAAATGACCAGTAGCAAATCACACTTCTTCTTCTGTACTGACCTAACTGCATGCCTTCTCTTTTCAGTCCTAATCTATAGAGCCATTCTAGGCAAGGGTAGCCACTAATGGTCTTCCATCAAGTGTTAACCTACCTGGAGAACTTCACCAGTCAAATGAAGCAATAAAAACTATCTAATCTTCATTTCACACGTCTAAATGTTGCTAAATTCTAAGTATGAAAATTGTGAAGAAATAATAAGCAAATCATCTATACCTCTATTTTACTTTAATATATAAACCTTAATACATAATAGTTCAAAGAAAGTAAATGTAGTTATTTTAACATCATACAAAAAGATATTTGATAAAACTCAGCTTCCACTTTTCAATGTGCTGAATTTTTAAAAATAAATACATGTTTACTTCTGTAAAATGTGTAAAATACAACTCTTGAATTTAAAAAAATAATGTTCTTATTAATGATGAATGCCTGAAAATTCAAATCGGGAACAAGATAAAGATGCTCATTATCTCCACTGGCATTAAGCATTATTTTGTAATGTTAGCCAACACAACTAGATAAGAAATTAAAAATAAGAATATAGGCACTCCTGGATGGCTCAGTTGGTTAACCATCTGCCTTCAGCTCAGGTCATGATCCCAGCATCCTGGGACTGGCTGCATCAGGTTCCCTGCTAAGCATCTACCTCTTCTTCTGCTCCTCTCCACACCCCATGCTTGCTTCCTCTCTCTCAAATAAATGAAATTTTAAAATATATATATAAATATTAAAGCAAAGAAATGAATTTTCCATTTCTTTTAAGTTTTTTTTTTTTAATTGGACACACAGAGAGAGAGATCATAAGCAGGCAGAGAGGCAGGCAGAGAGAGAGGAGGAAGCACTCATTATTGTGTCATTAACTGAGGTAAGGTTTCTCTTTCCATAGGGATTCGGAAGTTTACTTATTTGGTAAAACCTTCACCAAAACTTTACCTAGTACTAGTTAGAAATGAATAGAATAATGGTTTTACTGAGACCAGAATCATAAGATAATTATAAAATTTCCATTTATAACCCTTTAAACACAATCTTTAATGACATTTTTCCAACATTTGATTCATGAGCTTTAATTTTGGACACTTCCTTCACAACTAAACTCAGTTGTATATGGACAATGAATACTCAGTTGAGGACAATGAATACTCAGTTGAGCTTTTGGGCATGTCTGAATAGTTTCACTTTTGCCTCAGTTATAACTAATTTTAGGAGACTTGTGCTTCTTATCACTAGTATTAGCATTTTTTTTTCATTGTTTCCACTCATTACTATATTTGAATATTAATTTTTTTACAAAATGGTAAAAAAAATAATATTCAAGTACAGACTCCAAAATATCTAAACTACCAAAACTCAACTGGTGACTATAAGCAGGCAGGTCATCATAAAAAATAGCTTAAATTCTGTGTTTATTAGTTAAGAAATGAAAGCCCAAATTCGGCAAATGAAAAGCAGTTTGGATGTATCATTACTTCTTATAATGTAAAAATGTACATGTTGCATGAGACAGAAGATTGTAAAAGATAAGAATGATTATAGAGACAAAAATAAGTAGAAAGCTTAATTAAAGAAATTTTTATGGTAATAATTTAAAAGTTAAGAATTCAGGGATAGGTACGCCTTGGTGGCTCAGTCAGTTAAACATCTGCTTCCAGCTCAAGTCATGATCCCAGGGTCCTGGGATTGAGCCCCACCTCAGGCTCCCTGCTTAGTGGGCAGTCTGCTTCTCTTGCCCCCTCTGTCCTTCTCTCAGTTTATGCTCTCTCTCTGTCTCTCATATCAATGAATAAAATCTTTTTAAAAATTTAGAAATAAATTTGTTCTAATTATCTATTGCTATATAATAAATCACCCTAAAATTTGGTAGCCTATAAAAAGAACAACAATCATTTATTATCTCTCATGATGTCTTAGGGTCAGGCATTCAAAATACCCTAACTGGAAGGTTTTAGCTCAGAATCTCTCGAGACTAGTCAGATAATGACTAGAGCTGAAACAACAGTGCATGGAAACCGCTGAGACCTGGTATCTCTTTCCTTTTCTTTATCCGAGTCTGGAGGCTTCTACAGGCAGTCTCTCCATACACTACTTTGGAGTCTCATAAAATGGTAACCTCAAGGCAGCTGAAGGCCTGACCAGTGAGTGTTCCAATTAAAATAATAATAATAATATTAGTAATAGTGCATCATGGCCTAGTCTTTCATGGAAAGGAAAAGCCTTTTATAGCTTATCCTTAGAAGTCACACTGCATCATTTCCACTGCATTCTATCGGTTACCAGTGAGCCAGAAACCCATCCAGATTGGATTTCACCTCTTGATGGGGAAATGGCAAGACTCTGCAACAGCCTTTTGTATGATACATAATACTGTGACCATCTTTGGCAAAACCATCAGCCACAAAATATAATAGGACCTATGCAGAACCCACATGGAAAAAAACTAGAGCCTTTTTAAACATTTTTTAAAGTATTTTTTTAAGATTTTTTATTTATTTATCAGAGAGTGAGAGGGAGAGAGAGCAAGCACAGGCAGACAGAATGGCAGGCAGATGCAGGGGAGAAGCAGGATCCCTGCTGAGTAAAAGAGCCCGATGTGGGACTCGATCCCAGAACGCTGGGATCATGACCTGAGCCGAAGGCAGTTGCTTAACCAACTGAGTCACCCAGGCGTCCCCTAAAGTATTTTTTAAAACATTTTATTTATTAATTTGTCAGAGAGAGAGAGTGCACATGCACAAGCAGGGGAGCAGCAAACTGTGAAGAAACAGGTTCCCCTCTGAGCAGGGAGCCCAATGAGGAACTCCATTCCAGGACCTTAAGCCAAAGGCAGATACTTAACCGACTGAGCCATCCGGGCATCCCAAAAACTAGATAGCCTTAACAAAAGTAATGAAACAGAGAAGGAGAAGACCAGTAAGCATAGGAAGAGATGCTCCATGTAATATGCATTAAAGAATTGCAAAGGAAGGATATGTCAAATTAGGCAAATTAGGGGAACGTATCATTTGCTGCAAATGTAATACTCTGATGTGGATAGTGTGGGAGGCTGTACCTGTTACTCAATTTTGCTGTAAACTTAAAACCTCTCTTAAAAAATAGTCTAGTATTAAAAAAGAGAGAAAAGATTTAGGTTAATAGAGGTTCTTGAGTGCTAAGTCTTGCTATCATAAAGATGCCATTGCTCTCAACACAAATTCATCAGTTTAGCGCAAAGTCAATCTAAACTCCAATGAGACTTTATTTTGAAAGTCAGGAAAAGGATTTTAAACTGTTCTTGAAGACTAAAGCGCATTAACCTGAGGACTTAACTAAAAAGTCAAAGGCCAAAGGAAATTACTAACTTCATAAGAGTACTGTGTGCATTAAAGGAATGTCAGAGGCAGACAGTCAGAAAGTCTCTGGGCTATAGCAAGCACTTAATCAATGTTAGCTATTCTTGCCATTGGTAGATGTAAATAAAAAGTATTACTCTCAGTGCAATTCTCCTCAAGGTAGAAAAAGAAAATAAAAATAGTCTGAGATGAAATATCTGTAACTACTGTATTCTAGTTGTAAAGGATAGGAGAGAAATGATTTGGTAATGAAATCCAGATGAACAGTTTTTGTCTGGTTTTTGGTTTTTTATTTTTCCCCTTAAGATTTTATTTATTTATTTGAGAGAGAGAGACAGAGACAGAGCATGAGCAGGGGGGAAGAGGCAGAGGGAGAGCAAGAAACACACTTCCCACTGAGCAGGGAGCCCAGTGTGATGTGGGGTTCAATCCCAGGACTCTAAGATCATGACCAGAGCTAAGGGCAGACACTTAACCAACTGAGCTACCCAGGCCCCCAGAGGAACAGTTTAAGATACAAGAAACAAGAACATGTAGCATCACTTTCCCCTCCCTTTCCACAGATTTATACACCCACCACACAAATATGTTCTTATTTCTCATACAGTAAGAACGTTGTATACAAGGTGGGTATTGGTCCTGCACTAGCAGTCTATCCCTACTCTCAGGAGAGGGGATCATCCATTATGGACACAGAAACTCAGAAACTAGAAGTGTATGGTCAAGTCTAGTAGATTATGATCTGTGGGAATAGGATCCAGCAAACTGAATTCCAACAAGCTCCCTAGATAAACCTTATTCTCAAAAGGGTTTGAAAACCACCGCTCTGTACAAAACATGCATTTGACATATGGGGAAACTGAGGCCTGAAGAAACCAAAATAATTGCCCAAGGTCAAACAAATCATTTGTAGCATAATCAGGACTAGCATCCAGCCCTTACACAAAATGAATCTGTAAAGTAAAAGCAAGTTCTATAGAGAATTATTAAAGGTTATTCCATAACCACTTAGTCATTTGGACTTAATAAGAACAATCTAAATCAAATTTTCTCTGTGAAATATGACCCCAAGTTAATGACAGTTAAAACCTAAACTGAAGAAGAGTTAGTTGGCTTGGAAACTGTCTCAAACTCTAGAAACATGAATGCGCATAGTGCCCTATATTACATAAAAACAATTTATTTAAGATTTCCATGTAGCATCACCAACCTTTCTGTTATAAAAAAAAAAAAGTTCTGCTATGCCAGTTATTAAATCTTATTGATTGGTTTAGGATACTATTTGAATATAATTTTATAATTATTTATTCAACCACTTTTCCTGAAATGTAGATTAAATTAATGACTTTCATTGTCTTATCCATTCCAAATTAAGCTCACTCAAAAGAATTATCCCTTTGGCATGGATTAAATAAATGATCAGCAACACACTTTTAATAAAGAATCTTCTTTTTTTTTTTTCTTAAATGAAGACTCTTCTTAAATGTGGGGAATGCAAAGCCTTCTTGTACTAATATGTCTCTAGTTAGAGAAATTTGGAATATATTCTTTTCTACTACCTTCTCAAAAGGATCCTAGAAGAAGGTAAGCAATGTTAGTATTGAGAGAAAAGAGTAGAAACATAAGTTAAAGCCCAAACAACTGAAGACATTTATATAAAGTGGCTAAGGACATCTGGGTGACTCAGTCAGTTAAACACCTGCCTTCTGCTCAGGTCACGATCCCAGAGTCCAGGCAGCATTGGCTCCCTGCTCAGCGGGGAGCCTGCATCAGCCTCTCCTCTCTGCTAGTGCTCTCACTATCTCTGTTACTATTTCTCTCTCAAATAAATAAATAAAATCTTTAAATACACACACACATACACACACACACACACACACACACACACACAGTGTCTAGGAACTAAGCTATCCATTCACTGGGCTATAAAGTCAGTCTCTAGATATAAGAGTTGATTTCCCCGTGTGGTGTATATGTGTGTGTGTGTGTGTGTGTGTGTGTGCGCGCGCGCGCATGTGTGTGTGTGTGCACGTGCATACATCTATTTTATTAGTGATAAGATAGCCAAAAGTTATATAATGGCAAGGCATTCTCCACTATTTAAAAAAAGCATAAAACCACACCACTGTTCTGGAATCAATTACTGACATAATTCACATTTCACATCAAGCTGTCAGTATATAATGATTTTATAACAGAAAATTCTTTGTTGGTTTCAGCTCTATGTTATATTTAAAACTCCGTTACAGAGGCCCTAAGCTATGCACATTCATTTTATCCCTTTAGTGACTTAAAGTGTGTTTAAAATAATTATTGGTGGTCTTGTTTTCAACTCTTCCAGAAGCATTATCTGCGTTTGTAACATCATAAGCCCTGCATCAAAAGTGAAGCAAATGCAACAATCATAGCATCAATCCTTCTGTGAATGTAGATGTGGAAGGAGTGAGCAAATTGGAATCATACAGAGCTTGAGGGAAGGGGACAGAGTGAGGCAGATATCAAAATGAAAACAAAATATTTAGGAACACACTATTCTAGAAAAATCATGCGAGCCACCTGTTGGGCACTGAGGGTATGTCTGAGAACCACAGTTTGTGAGCCAGTTCCACAGGTGTCTTCTGAACAGTGCCATAGGCACAGGTCCTGACATTACCCACTAAACTCTATATTCTATGAAGGCAAGGACGGCATTTGGTTTTTGTTCACTTCTGTACCCTTAGCACTTGCCGTACTGTCTGACTCACAGTAGTTCTTCTATAAACCTGTGTCAAGCCAGTGAATGAATTTTTAAAAAATGAGTAAATGAATTAAGAGTGACCATTTCCCTTGGATGGCAACTGGTCAGCCAACTAGTTTTTTTCTCTCTCTTGAAAAATTCAAAAGTGCTGCAAGGAAAGTCAGACAAGAAGAAAGTGAAAGTCATGGTTTAAGGAAAAGCAATGAAATTAAGCCATATTGGTCGACAGTGTAGACAAAAACAAAAATGGAATCTAGGAAGTAGTCATAAGAAAAAAAAAAAAAAAAGCCAGCAGCAAAAGTCTTGAACGAGCAGAATGTAGCCAATAGTACAGGAAAAAGATGAGACAGAGATGTCCAGCAGAGTTGCCCTTTCGTCCGCAAAGCCCCTGTCAAAGTGTTGAAGAATTGTTCTCAGCAGAAAAGGAGTGGCCTTGTTCAAAAGAGTGTGCAAATCTCATCCTTAGGGGAAGCCCCAGGCCCAAGAATAACACGGGGATACAAAGGGTTTAAGGTAATACTAGTTCTATGGTGTGATGAGCCCCTGGGATTAGGATGAAGCTCATCTCCAGCTGAGGCTTTCCTTATCTCCTTCCCTCAATCTCCTTCTGCAGAGAATACCCCTTCAAAACTCACCTACTCAGGAAACCCCACTTCAGGTTGCACTTCTAGGTGATCTAACCCAAGACATCTACTAAGTGACACTGTGAACAAATGGTGACCAGCAGAGGCTCAGCTCTTCCCCTTGGAAGTTCTAGATTTGGTTGGAGATGGGAAAGGGACAATTAAACCAAAACTTAACAGTAAAAAGAAATTAATTTTCATTCTTACTATTTCAATCAAGAAAAATGACACCATCACTGAAAGGTAGCATCTGGAACACTACAAAATTCAGTGAGCTACAAGATTCCAGACGGATGATTAAATGTCATAGAGTCACCATTACAGAAGCTAGATACTGATGACTAAGGAACAAAGCAGCACATTTTGTTCTTTATGTACTACTCACTGCACACAACCCTAGGCTCCTACCTCCAACTCAGGGGGTCCTGTCTTTTCCTTCATATAGACTTTTCCCTTTTATGTTTTCTATCCCCTTTTCTGTTAATCCAAATATAATTTAGATGGGAGGCTCAGAAAATTTCTGCCCAATATATTTTATGCATGTGAGAATAGAGTAAATAAATACATAGGAAAAGACAGCATGTGCCTGCACCCCAGGAAAACAGGTAATACTAAAACCACTTGTTCTCAGTAACTTCTCCAGTTTCAACAATTCTCATAAACTTCCACACTCAAGGAGAGTTTCAGGAATTAAGAGCATCTCTGTAAAACCAAAATGCAAAGGATGCAATGTCCTAAGGTCCTGAGAAAGTCAGAGTTCCTGGCTAACTGGGTTAGTAGCCACTGTGATTACATGAAAGCATTTCCCTAGTGCCTACCCAACCTTTGTAATGAGGTGAGAGGAAGCAGCTTGGCTGCCCTTCCAAAATCAGATGTCTCTTAGATATATGCCCAAGAGTTTCATTTCACAGGAGAAAGAGAAGTACAGATCGATGTGACTATGGCTTTGGTGAAAGGGCTAAGCAGAGGGAGCTGCAGTGGGATTGGGTTCTTGTGTCCTCAAGCAGCACAACATCTTCTCCAGGTTGCACATCTTAGTAGACACAGTTCACTGTCGACATCTCTTGAGACTTCCTACTCTGAAAATGTTCTGCATGTGAAAAATCCTCCCAAAGGAGTTTACCATTACTGATTTCCTTTCACAGGAAAATTTCTCAGAGATGCCACTGGAATTATGCCTAAGAGGGAGATTTTAAGTTGCTGCTAGTATTTATCAAGGCAGATCACTCTCAGAGTAGAAATTTTTAAAAGCTTTTAGAAGACGTAATGCTGCTTTAGTCTGGTTCTTCAAACCAGGACTGCTGGAACTTCATTTTTCTTCACGAGAGCGAGTTCAACTGAGTGTAAGGGGTACACTCTCAGAGAGCTCTAAGAGGAGGGAAAATGGTCTGTATAGTGATGACACTGGGTAATATAGCATCCTGGGCTCTAGCGTCTGGGGGCCAAGTCCCAATTCTCCCATTCACTAGCTAAGTGAACTTGAGCAAGTTGCTTAATTCCTCTGCCTCAGTTTCCTTATTTGTACAATGGAGATAATAACAAGACCCATTCATAGGGTAGGGAGGATGATTAAAAATGTAATCTTAGAGGTGCAGCATTTTGCATACTCCACAGCACATTAGAGCAGCTTGACCTCCTTTATTTCACATTATTTAATAAACATTTATTGAGGGCCTACTATAATGTTAAGCATTATTCCTGCATTTATGAATTTAACTTTCTAGTAGAACATCACACAGAGATGATGATGGTGATAATGATTATGAAGGGCTGGTAATGGTGACAACAGTGAAGAAAACAGCACAGCTAGGAAATTACGATCTGTCCCTGAATAACCACAGTGATTTGCTCTTCGAAGTTTCACCTCAAATACTCTTAAAAGTCAGGCAATCTTATAATTGAGATTTGACCAACTCAGTCTTTGGGATGAGATTGAGCTGAATTTTATCCCCTGTTCTATAGCCACAAAGGGCCTCCTAAGCTAATTAATGCTATAAACAAGATGGGAGGGGAATTTTGCTTGCATCAGAGAACAGTTATTTCTAAGCACTTTCGCCTATAATTTTCAAACAAGCATTGTAATTGCAAAGTAAGCAGAAGCCAGCATTGCTGAGCTTGGCTTTGTACTCATTACCACTTGCCATCATTCGCTCATTAATGCTGGTCCTGGAGCTGGCAAAAGCCTACTCACCCTCATACTAGCTACTGCACTCAAACGAAATGGAGCAAAAGGCATATCCTGCACTAAAGCAAAACTCTGGAATAATGTGATAGTTACAACCACTGCCCCGGGAGCCCACCTACATGAATTCAAGTCCAGCTTGAGTCCATCTTGTCCTACACAACTTCAGTCAGCTTATTTCACTTCCCTGAGCCTGGGTTTCCTCCCTTGTCAATATGGAGAATGGCAGTCAGTGCCTAACTAGTCGAGTTACCAGGTTTAAAGAGATAATCTATGAAAATCATTTAGTATAGTGTTGACTCACAGGAAGTACTTAAGAAAATTTAGCTGCTACCATTTTTTATCGGGATCATCAACATTCTAACCAACAGAGAGAATCAGTGACACCACAGCAGGTAAGGAAAGTCCCACAGCTTGGCAGAGGAAAACAAGAACCCTCCAAAGTTTCCAAAGGAGAAAAAGCGGTGAACATTGGGACGAAATATCCATGCTCAATCTCATTTTTAAAAATTGCACTAACATACTCAAAAGCAAGTCTCATTTTTTCCAATGAATATGTAAAAATCCTAGAGGAGAATTATATGGTCATCTTATGTCAGCAACCTACGTTCCAAAACAAATTAATGAGATAACAAGAAGATTTCCTTGCATCTGGGTTGCCAAAGGGCCAATTTTTATTTTACTTATTTATCTGGTGAAGAGAGGCAGGGCAAAAAGAGTTGTATTTCTCAAAGTCAGGTTTATTGAACCCTCTCTAAATGCATTATCAACCTAAGAAGTGTAGTCACCAACTGCTTCCTACTAGCTGACTGGGGGAGCGAACTAAGACCCGAGGGATTTCATTTCCACCTTAGAAAGTCAACTTTCAAAGTCAGCTTTTGTTAAGCTTTCATACTGAACTCCCCTTCAACTAAATCTAAGATATTAGGGTATTAACTTACCAATGGATAATAATAAGGGTATATTTTCTAACATTTTCAAACTCTCAAAAACATACTTCTTAGTTTCAGTGTTTTACTTTTAATCATTCTAGATCAGGAAAACCTTCAAACCATTTTTAGATGACAAAATTCTGCAATCAAATGTAGATTATTTTAATGTATTCATTTTATCTTTTTAAGTAGACAATATTTGCACATTTCTGAACCAAATTTCAAAAGAGCCACAGTATAGCTTTTTGTTTTGTTTCATCTTGCTTGAAGCCATAGCTCGATTGGGAGAATTCCTCAATTACAGAGTCAGTTTTTCCTCCAGGAAAATATTTTATTTGTTCTTCTCCCCGTATCTTCTCCCAAGTGACGTTGCCTTTCTCCTTTGAGCTGCATGTCTAACACTTGAAAAATGTCATTTCATGTTGTTCTTTCTAAAATGATTTGGGACCCGGGCAGCTTCACTTCTATGCTTGACAAATAATCATTCTTGATTGAGAAATAGGAGAACATGGAAAATGTTTCCAGTAAAATTGATTTAAAATGTGAAGCTGCTGCACTGTGATATACAGTTGTAGAGTAAGAGCCATTTCATGAAAAGCCACTTCAGAGTAAACCTATGTTAAGTGATACTTAACCCTCATTTATCTCCCCTTCCCCAAAGCAGGAGAACCTGAACACTTCAAAATGCAAGAAATCTGGTCTTTGGGTTTCACAGCAGGTAAAAAGAAATACCTAATTAATTGGTGGCCTGTTTCTCTTGATGAAATATGTATATCATGTATTCATGGCTATAGTAACACTCCTATTAGCCCAGAGAAAAAGTTCAGAGGCCCCATGTCCAGCTAAGCAATTAGGAGGGCAAGATCAAAGATGATTAACATGAGGAACTTTACATAAACAGGAAGAAACCCTGGGATGGGGGAGGGGAATCTCCTCCACACCCATCTAAAAAACGGAAAAAAAAAATTCACATAAGCCTATTAATTTTTTTAAAAGAATTTAGTTTTCTGAATAAGCAATAAGAATTCTATAAATAATCAAAATAAAAATGTGCTATGCATTCAAACAGTGTAGAAAGGCATGGTTCTGAAGTCTATGATATAGTAAGAGAGCTTTATATCTATAATGCCATATGTCTTGATTTTAGGAAATGCCCTTAGTTAATCAGAATTACATGGTGTGTGTGCATTCCCAGACTGCAGAGTAACCTACTTCAGAATCCTCCAGTAGCTGACAAAAACTCTGTGTCTTTTAAAGCTCTTTATATGATTCTGACATATCAAGTTTGAGGACATCCCATTTAAAGGATATAGCTAAAGATTGGCTCTTTCATACTATCAGGTTCTGACTCATTCACAGATACGGAAATACTGGCTTGCCCACAGTGGGACCAACTAACATATCACAGTGAATAGATCTTGGCCAAAAGAATCTCTTTGTCCTATGTACTGATATCACATACACTAGGCTTGGATAACCCTAAACAGGTATCCTTTCCCAGAAAGAAAATGGTGACACTTTGCTGTTTGTTACACTGCAATTTACTGGTACTAAGCTATACTTTTGTCATTCCAACAGGGTTTCCTGAAGCTTGCAAGAGCGCAGTAACACATCAAGGCAAAAATAACTTAAAAATAATAAAAACCACATTCTGTGGTGAAAGATGAGTGGTGGAGCAGAGGAGACACAGATTTCAAGGTCACAAGAAGTGGGTTAAATACTTCTACTCCCAACTACTCCCAACAAGCGGGGAGAGAAGAGAAACTAAAACTAGCATTTAACATTGTTTACTATGTGCCAGACCCAAATCTTGGGAAATCCTGTGCATTTACAGTTTATTCTAGCCCAGCACTATTAACTCCACTATCTTTTTCAGATTATAAAGAGAAAAGAAATGTCCGTGAAAAGTATGAGTAAGGTGCTTTACAAATACCCACTAACAATACACACTGTGCTCACTCTGCACACAACCAGTTCTCAAAACAAGTCCTGGTTCTGCTATTTCCCACTGGGAATAATGGGTAAAACAGCCAGCTCTGCTCTTCCCTAAGGCACCTTCTATATCCACAGACATGATCCAAGAATTTGGATTTTTATTTGCAACATTCAGGCAATCTCTTGTAGTCCCGGGAGACTGCTTCTGGCGGCAATGTCGGCAGGAAAAGAGATCTTTCAAAAGAAGAGAAAACCTACCTAAATACCTTGGAGAACACTGAAAAGAAAATTGGAGAAGCATTCCATTCCTTGTTGATTAGAATGACTTTCCATTCAAACTCTCAATGGGAATGGAAAGTAGAGAAATTTTTCAGAGTAACTGATCCAAAAAAAAAAAAAAAAGATATTTCTTGTTTAACTCAGATGATCCCAAAATGCATGCTTCCCACTTTTTAAAATACACATACATTTTCAGTAACTTCCTTTTCTGAATTATTTTAGTTTCTATTTTTTCACTTCATTAGGCAAATATCCCAAACTAAATACCGAGGTTTTTTTTTATATTTTATTTATTTATTTGACACACAGAGAGAAAGCACAAGCAGAGGGAGAAGCAGGCTCCCCACTGAGCAAAGGAGCCCAATGCAGGGCTTACTCCCAGGACCTTGGGACCATGACCTGAGCTGAAGGCAGACGCTTAACAACTACACTACCCAGGCACCCCTAAATACTGAGATTTTTAAGAAGCAGAAAAATCAATGGCCTCAAAGAATCCATACTTCAGAAGTGCTCCTATCAGAGAAAAGTAATATTCAGACGTCTGTACTCAGCTCTGTCAATACATCTAAATGACTCACCAAAATATTAAGTTATGTACTTTAATGAAATGTGAAGAAAAAAATAGCTCCATTAATATTTCCTGAATTAAATGTAAGCACAAATATCAGTTGGAGACTTAGCACATTCATAGCTCAGAAGCAGTAGAGATAACAAGGGGAAAGTAAAGGAAATATAGAGCCCCAGCTGTGGACACAGCATGTTGAATGGCCCTAGGAGAATTTCATAACCTCCTTGTATCTCAGGCATAGCGTGGTATTAAAGGACAATGATGTAGCACTCCATTTGTTGGAAGCACCTGAGTGAGGACAAACATAAGGCCCATATTTCCCAGAGCATTATTTCTATTTTGAGGTTCAAAAGGCTTCTGATTTGTTCTGTTGACATTTGGTTCTAAGAGATTTAGAATAGAAGGCGGCAAAGTATAAAACTTTCACGCTGGTACAATCAATAGCAGCATCTTCTAGAGCAATGCTGTCCGATAGAGATATACACAAGTCACATAGGTTATTTTAAGTTCCCTAGTAGCCACGTTTTAAAAAAATGAAAAGAAACAAGTAAAATTAGTCTTAATATGCTGTTTAATCCCACATATCTAAAACATTATTTCAACATATAACCAATATAAAATAATTATTAACGAGGTGTTTGACATTTTTTATATTAAGTCATTGAAATCCAGTAGACATCTCAGTTTGCACTAGCCACAATTTAAAGGCGCAATAGTGTATATGACTATTGGCTTTGTAATGAACAGCACATTTATTAGGCAGAACATTTATAACACCTTAGAAAGTTCTACTGGACATCATTGATTTAGGGTATTAGAAACTTAGAAAATGGGGAAATAACTGCACCTGGCTTGAGAAGGTTGGTCTGAGGACAAGCAGTCACCAACCCTCAGGTATCCTTAGCTCTTCCTAAAATGCCCCATCTCTGGGGCTAATGATTCCATCAATTTAGAGAAACTCAAACTCTCCTATCTACAACCCATACATCAAATAAATAAAGGGTTTTGAAACTGATGATCCCCAAGTCAGGTCCCACGCAACTCTCATACAACCCTACAGCATCTGTGTGAACAATATTAATTGACCTTAAGAGAAAGGGTTTATTTCAAAAGGAACATGCACACAAGTATTCTGGGCTTCAGTGTTATTTACACTGTACTTTAAGAGAGACACAGAAACACTTGGTTTGAATTTAGCTTTTTTTTCCCCTTTCTGTTTATCAGTGTTTTCCCCAGAAGGGCCAGGCACAGAGCCCAGGAGACGTTCTCCCCTGGAGATCATCCAAGAGTTATCTTGAAGCACACGGCTCTCAGTCAGAAGTTCAAGGGCAAATCCAGCAGTCTCTTTCTTCCCCCTCCTTAAATGAAGTTGCTGAAATAGTAACTCCTTCCCACAGTGATTATCACAAGAAGAAAATATACAGTTAAAACTTTTAATGAAGTCACAAATTTATTGGAGCCCTGCCACTGTGGATATCTAAATTTGGTGAATTTTAATATATACATTCAGCAAGAAACAGAAAACCCTATATAAAGAGTGCCAGCTATCCTGCCTTCTAATTGCACTCAGTGAGCATATGTGCCTCAGAGAGGACAACTGGTACCGTTTCCCTCCACATTTCAGCAATCTCTTTGCTGGGAACATCATCTAATCTTTATTACCATTAAAGTATAGTTGACACACAGTATTACATTAGTTTCAGGTGTATAATCTTTTAATAAAAATATTTTTGTGCATATAGCCCCTAAACTCAGTTGTGCATTTTACAGCTTGGTTAAGGGATTTATCAAGGATATTTTGACTCTGCACTATTTTTGCCTTAAGACTTGATGTGATTGTACATCCTACCCCCTGAGTGAAGTGAACGTGTATGTGCCAAATCTCATACGGCAGGTTTATCCAAGATAACCTCTGAAAGCTGACACAGGTGGTGAGGATAAAAGTCTGTACACAAACAACTATAAAACTAGGCAAAAATCCATAATAACTGTTAATTAAAATGAAGTATGAAAACCCAAAAAATAAAGCAACATTTCTGCCATTTAAAAAGATGTCTTAGAGAAGGTGGCATTTGAGATATGTCTTCCAGGAGAAGAAGGATTTCAAAGAATAAGGATAGGGTGCAGCAAATTTACACACAGAAGGAAATCATATAAGTAAATGATTGAAAATGATAAATTAGAGCATGTAATGAAGACATAAACAGTATTTCAGTTGAGCCAACATGCCGGAAGCATTTTTAAAAAGTAGGGAGATGGGTGTGGAGATAAGGACTTGGGCTCAATCTTAAGAAGTTGGTTATAATAAAATACAATGTGCTTATAAGCCCCAGGTGCTTCATGGTTCAAACACAGCAAATATTTGTTTTCCATCCATATAACATATCCACAGAACTTTCTAGCAGAAGTTTCTAGGTTGGTGATTTCCTCTTCTCCATATTGTACATAAAGGACCTAGGCTCCTTGCACTATGTGGTTCCATCATCCTAAGGGCAAGAGAGAAAAAACAGGCACAATCTGACTTTGCATTTCAGTGAGCTAAGAATGGCTTTTACATTTTTAAAGGGTCATAAAAAAAGCAAAAATAAAAATAAAAAAGATATATATTGACAGAGACCATCCCACAAACTCTAAAATATTTACTATTTGGCCTGTTCCAGAAAAAGCTTGGCAACTCCTACCTTGAGGTCTCAGTGTCTTCTGTAGGTAACAATCACAATGAGAAAAAGTATGTGGAGGAGCCTCAGCCCCTTTTTTAACAGCTTTGCCCCAAAATGACATACATCACTTTTGCTTTACTTCTATTGGCTAGAACCTCAGTCACATGGCCACTTCTAATTCCAAAGGCCGTTGGAAATGTTGTTCAGCTGTGTGTCTTGGGAAGAAAAGGAAACAGGTTTTGGTGAAGAGCTAACAGTCTCTGTACACCCTGTTAAGGTGTTTAGATTTTCTTCAAAAGGCAATGAGGAACCACAAAAGGATTCTGAAGAGAGAACTGATGTGACAAAATTGTTTAAGAGCATCTCCTTCCTGAAGTTGTAATAAGCAGCCACCTGCAGGAAGCAGAACTCATGTATTCTCAAGTCAGTAAGGCACTAACACAGACTTAAATGCACCTGGCAAATGGCCCAGACCAATTTTTAAAAACTACCCGTTCGTCAATTAAACTCCTCCACAAGGCAATTAGCATAGTGATTTTCACTCTCCAGAGGGCACAGGCTATAGAGAAAAATCAGGAGTTGTAAGAATTTACAATAACAGTAGATTCTTTGTAGGATGTTATATGGGAAATGTCAACAGCACAGTATAGATTTAAAGATAAACTTGCTTCAGTAGAGAAGAACAGAAATGATACCAAAGGAAGCACAAGCACCCTATGGAGAATGGGCAGTTCAGGGCATGAGATTCTCTTCACCATGTTGTAACACAAACACAGCCCTTCAAATCAGAATGATGTGGGTTTTATTTTTATTCTAACAACAGCTGTATCACTTTGGGAAAATCACTTAGTGTCTCTGTCCTCAGTTTCATCATCTGTAAAATAGATGTAAAGAAAAAAAAAAACTTCTTGCAAACTGCTGTAAGAATTAATAATATTCAGAAAACAGCTGACCCATTCCCTGGCAGAGAATAAATTCTCAACAAATTTTAACTACTATTATTACTGTTATCATTATCATGCCCATTTAAGACCCCTTTTGAACAAAAATGAAGTCACTTGTTTCCTAAAATGGGTTACCAATTACACACAATTTACTAATATTAAAATATGTGGTTACAATTTGCTCTTGCATTTCAAATTAAACAGTGAAGATGTTCAAAATCTCTTCAATTAAAAGGAATCGGAATTCAATTCAAAAGCAAGAGTTTAGAGCCATTAAACTAGATCCAGTCCATTGTTCATACACTTTTGTGGTTTTCCAAACATACTTTACTTTACTTTTAAATACTTGGAACTTAGTGGTTCCTGGATAGGTAGAGTCATTTTCCATTATGAGACACCTATATTAGTTACATGAGTCATTGTTTAGTAGACAGGAAGTAAAAGGCAATGCATATAAAACAAAACTATTCTGTGACCTTAATCTGAGGCTTTTTGCTCCAAGACAAAATCAGTGATCAACTTATTAAAAAGTTATGTATTGTGGAGGTACACAGAATGCATTCAGTGAAGATTTGTTGTTGTTTAATAAATTAAGGGTGGAAGTAGTCCTGTAGTTTATGAGTAACTTTTCTTGAAGATTTCTGTCATCTGCCTACGAAATTGAAATGATACCCATCTTAAGTCATGTTCTTTCAGAAGCAGGCCCAAGTCAAGAATCTATATGTGCATGGTATATTTTCAGGGCTGCCAAAGAAGAACCAGAAGGAAGCCAGGACATAAGATAAGGAAAGGGAAGAAGCAGATTCACCAGGTTCCAATGAGTAGACTACTTCTGCAGGTGTCGCCCTCGACCCACAAGGATGACAAGAAGCCTGGTATGGTGTTAATGCTTCATTCCCGTTTATTTCGTCAACTTCCTTAGCTTATATGCAGCACGGTGACCAATAAGGGGCCAAGCAATGGGGAGAGCCAATAAGAGTCTTGTTACTATGCTGATTAAATTTGAAACAGCCAATGACTATGTCCTCCTTTAGGCAGGCTTCACCAGAAAGTTCGTTGTTTACTTGCAGCGTATTTTGCTGGCAGTGAGCCAAGCGCCATCTTGTAATGGCGGGGACTTTCCTGGCTGGAGGCAGTCCCCGACATCTCCCCCTTTTTTGTTTTATGGCAGAGATCGTGCCTGTCTTAGGTCGTCAGTAGCAGAAAACATCCTTACCCGTCATCAGACACAAGATATCAATGATCTCTGTCCTGTCTTAGGTTGGAATGTTTCTCTACTGATCTTACCCGTCTTTGACTACCAATATAGCATGCTTAGCCATATCTGGGGAGGTGTCCCAGCCTCTATTGACATAAGGGCTTGTACTATAACTCGGCTCTGCTCTCGCTGTGTTCTCCATTGGCGAACTTTTCTGAATAGAAGCAGAATGCCAATAAGAAGGAGGACAAGAAGACCAATTGTGCCAGGCCATTGTTTGGTGAACTGGAACATATTGCTGAATGTTTGAAATAGCTCTGGGAGGGAAGCTGGTTGCACACACGTACTATTTACTCGAGTTATCTCCTAGCAGTTTTCGTTTTTAATGGCGTGCCATTGGCCTTTAGAAGGTCCTTTAGGGAACCCTCTAACCTCGACTTTGACAGTCCAGATCCCATAATTAGAATCCCAACCTAATGGCTGTTCCGCGTATACTCGCCGCTAAATCCCGGCTCTAAGGCCGCCCTGCTTCTTATTGTGGACTTGTAAAATCCCGGCTCTAAGGCCGCCCCGCTTCTTATTGTGGACTTGTACAAGTTTCCCACCACCTTTGTCGTGGTTTTACCCCACTTACCTGCGGACTTCTCTCTTGCAAGGTTTTTCTATTTTTCTTAATATTTCCCGGGTTTCGGCACCATTTGCCGCCCTCGACCCACAAGGACGACAAGAAGCCTGGTATGGTGTTAATGCTTCATTCCCGTTTATTTCATCAACTTCCTTAGCTTATACACGGCAGGGTGACCAATAAGGGGCCAAGCAATGGAGAGAGCCAGTAAGAGTCTTGTTACTATGCTGATTAAATTTGAAACAGCCAATGACTATGTCCTCCTTTAGGCGAGCTTCACCAGAAAGTTCGTTGTTTACTTGCAGCGTATTTTGCTGGCAGTGAGCCAAGTGCCATCTTGTAATGGCAGGGACTTTCCCGGCCGGAGGTGGTCCCCAACATGCAGGCAACTCACGTCAGTGTTTCTGGGAACCTCTGGAGAATAACATAGAAGATGCTTCAGGGTTTTCCACTGTTGTCCATGGTAAGGGTGAGGAAACTGGAGAATTTACCCATCAACTACTTTTGCCCCAGCTTAAGGGTGACACCTGAGGTAGTAAGAGAAAACCCTGGTAGTGCTGAAGAAGTATGGGTGAATCACTAATCATACCTGCTAAAATATCCAAGGAGATGGTGCATCAACCCTTAAAGATAAAACCAAGTATGGTTATCACCACTGCTACTTCATCCAAGAGGAAAAACTTTTGTGTCTACTCTGATTTTTCATTGTATTCCTCAGGTTTCTGAAGAGAAACAGAAGCAACAGGACATGTGTATACCTATGAAGGTAGAGATAGAGATACAGACAAAGATGTAGGTTTACTATAAGAAATTGTCTCACATGATTACTTATGGAAATCAGCAAGTCCCGAGATCTATATGGTGAGTCCACAAACAAGAGACGCAGGAGGGCCAACAGTATAGTTCCAGTCCAAAAGTTGGCAGGCTCAAGACCCAGGAAAAGATGACGTCTCAGTTCAAGTCTGAAGGTGGGGGGGAAAGCCAGTGTTCCAGTTCAAAAGCCATCAGACAAGAAGAATTCTCTCTTACTTGGAGCAGGGTCAGCCATTTTGTCTATTCGGGTCTTCAGCCAATTGGATGAGGCTCATCCACACTGCGGAGCACAATCTGCTTTACTCAGTCTACACATTTAAATGTTGAACTCATCCAAAACCACCTTCACAGAAACCCACAATACTGTTTGAGCAAATATCTAGTATCCCATAGCCCAGTCAAGTTAACACATAAAATTAACCACCACAACCATTTAAGGATTAGAGCAACCAATGTTTTTCCAATTGAAACTCAAAATATTTAAATTGTTTCATCCTTTCACAACAGACAAAAATTAAACCAAGAGAACCAATTATAGAAGAGAATGTTAAAACTAGTCCCCACTGATGAAACACATTATGACAACAACTGTATTTTGTTTCCATCAGTCACATATTCACTGCAACTGGTCTTTTGAGTCAGGGGACAGTCACAGATCTACTCATGTGTGTTCATTTCAAGAATATCTGGATGGACCACAGTGGGAAGGAGTCTGAAGTTACACTCATTCTTTTCTTACGATATGACACTGATGTTTATGCTTTGTAGATAAACCAATTTCAGAATCAATGACCTAAACAAAATTTAATTTGAATTCCTAAATACACATAAACAGATACATCCAAACATAGTTAATGACCAATATTTTCATTATTTATAATCAATAAGATTTTATCTTTCTAAATATTAGCTGTTCCACTATAGTTATCCCTGATACCCTCTGCTTCAGACCCATTAAGTCAAAGAGATCACGACTCCTCACGCTCAAGGTCTGTGGTCTTGCTAAAAAATCAAAACAAGTTAGTGGTTATTTCTCTGCATGTCAGAAATCACCATATGTCACTAAAAACTTTACCAGCTATAATATAAGTAAGTCATACGTGTGGTATTTTTAAAATAATAAAAATTAGCACAGGGATACCTGGGTGGCTCATTAGGTTAAGTGTCTGCCTTTGGCTCAGGTCATGATCCCGGGGTCCCAGGATCAAATCCCACATCACGCTCCTTGCTAATTGGGGAGCCTGTTTCTCCCTCTGCCTGCCACTCCCCTGCTTATGCTTACTCTCTCTCTCTCTCTCTCTCTCTCTGACAAATAAATAAATAAAATCTTAATATAGATTAGCACATTTCTGGTATAAATTATATTTTGCTCAAAAAGAAGTGATGGGTATTTGGGGGGAAAAGAGGTAAGTAATAATAATTTTTTAATTTTTATTTTTATAACAATTATAATATTATACTATATTATGAAATATGTTTATATATTACTGATTATATATATACATATTTTAAATTATTATCACTATTATTATTACCTAGGTGTCAAGTCAGAAGAAATGAGCCAGGCATTCTACTAGGTAATAAAATCCAGGGCCTCATGAACTTTACATTCAGGGAGCAGAGTGGGGAGAGAGAAGAAAATCCCTAAAATATAAGAAAGATAAATCATGTAAAAGGAAAAGAAAGCACAAAGGAGAGGACTTACCACTTTAAAACCAGTAGACAGCTGAGGCTCCTTGGTAAGCCTAACAGGTACATAGAGCAAGTGCTTTCCTGGCAGATACAAAGCAAATACAAAGGCTGTGGCAGCAGGGGGCCACATACCAGGCCAGTGGAAGAACCAGTAAAGGAGCTATGGTGACTTGATCAGAATGAACACAAGAGCAGCAGGAGGTGGGGTCCAAAGGGAGTGGGGCAGAGTGGTCAATTCATGTAGGGCCTTGTAGTCTATCCTAAGGACATTGTCTTTTACTCCAAGTAAAATAAATAGAGCAGGGATTCAAGCAGAAGAATAACATTACCTGTCTCATGTTTTAACAGGATCACTTTGGTGGCTGCATTGAAAGCCAACTAATGAAGGCAAAGGTGAAATCAGAGGGACCACAAAGGTGGCTAGCAAGGTGATTCAGTTGAAGGAAGACAAAATGTTTTCCAAGATGGCAACAGTGGAGCTTGTGGAAATGGTTACATTCTGGATATATATATTAAAATATGTATCTCACCAAGTGAGAGTATTCACAGAGAAAAGAAAAACAATTCAAATAGAAATGTTACTGAAATGTTGCTAGAAAGAGTGTACAATTGAAAATATATAATTTTTCCACTGTAAATCTTTTTTAATGATTTAAAGATTAGAAATAATTTTTTAAAAAATAATATACATAAGAGCCCAATAAAGAAATTCGAATCACAAATAATTTATATCACCCAGAGACAAATACTATCAATATTTGATCTATTTTTATAATTAGGATAATACTACACAACTATATTGTAACCTGTTTTTTGTTTGTTTGTTTGTTTTTCCACTTAAAAGGTCATGAACATGGGCACCTGGGTGGCTCAGTGGGTTAGAACCTCTGCCTTCGTTTCAGGTCATGATCCCAGGGTCCTGGGATCGAGCCCCACATCGGGCTCTTTGCTCAGCAGGGAGCCTGCTTCCCCTTCTCTCTCTGCCTGCCTCTCTGCCTACTTGTGATTTGTCTGTCAAATAAATAAATAAAATCTTTAAAAAAAAATCACAAACATTTCCCAAAGTAACCTATGAATATGTCATTATTTATTAACCATTTCCTCACACTGTTAGACCTTTAGAGTATTTCCAATTTTTCACTATTATATTTAACAATGCAATTTTACTTATGTAAATAGGTCTGTTTATGAATCTCTGATATTTCCTTATAATATACTCCCACAAGCAGAATTGCTTGGTTGAACAGGGTATACCTTTGCATGGTTTTTGCTACACAATGCCAAATTGCTCTCAAGAAAGACAATTCATTCATACTCATAACGATGTCTTTTTTCCCCATCCTCTTTGTTCTAAGTGGGTAGACAAGCATTTATATTGGTGAATTTGGAAAAACAGAATATGGCATTTCAGTACTCTCAGTCTTTGTTTCTAGAAAAGTTAAATGAGTTTCATATTTTTGTTGGCTCTTTAAATTTCTTAGTTTATGAATTATTTTGTTCATATAAATTACTTGTTCATATCCGTTGCTCATTTTTCTCATAAGGTACTCATCTTTTCCTTATTGATTTATAAAACTTTTTATATATTAAGTATAACAAGTTCATTTTGTTTTGGTTTTCTGAGTTCCTTTACGTAAATATAAATCAGGGTCTCTTCTAAATCCTGAGGTAAACACCAGAAACTATATTGTTATGTCCCAAATTAGTTCTAAATTCAGAGCCTTCCATTAAGAGGTCCCACACTATTCCTAAAGCAAGTGCCAGGAGTTCTAAGATAGCATTTATTCAAGATTCTTAGAACACCCACATCAATAATTCCTAGGAATTTTGCTTAAAGATGTAGATTCTTGAGAACTCCTGGGTGACTTAGTAGACTAAGCTACTCTCTGTCTGCCCCTCCCCTCCCCACCTCTGTTCACTTGCTCTCTTAAATTAAAAAAAAAAAAATAAAAAAAAAAAAAGGAGATTCTTAGCATGAACACAAACCTACTGAGTGAAATTTTCAGGGAATGGGGCAAGCTGAGAATTTGCTTCTTTGGCAAGTTCTCCAGATGATAGTTTTTGCACAGCAAAGTTTGAGAATCACTTGCAGCAAATAATACTCTCAGCACATTCACACTGCTAATGTTGGGTTAGGTTTCAGCTGCAGCCAGGTCTGTGATATTGTCTTGCCCTAGACTCACTCACCTTAGGGATTTTTGTAGTGTCCGTAGTGTGGGGCAGGAATGGCAAATGGCCCTGTGAATACCATGGCAGCTCCTGCCATTATATAACAGGTTATACAAACCACTTCTCTAGCACAGATGCAGATGTACAAATCTTACACAGTACAGAAGGGCCATTTAGAACACAATATAACATGCCAAGGAAGAAACAGTATCTCTGGTACAAAAATTAAGTCACTCTTGCAAACTGTAAAAAGTAGGTCAGTCTCCCCAGAGTGGATAGCTAGGGCAAATACCATTTTCTTCCTTCATATACCACAAATAATTTTCAGTTAAGCAAACAACAACAAAAGCCAGACATCTTTTTTTTTTCTTTTTTTTTTCATTTTTTATTTTTTATAAACATATATTTTTATCCCCAGGGGTACAGGTCTGTGAATCACCAGGTTTACACACTTCACAGCACTCACCAAAGCACATACCCTCCCCAATGTCCATAATCCCACCCCCTTCTCCCAAGCCCCCTCCCCCCAGCAACCCTCAGTTTGTTTTGTGAGATTAAGAGTATCTTTTATGCCCTCACTTTGCTAAGTTCATTTCTGCAGCTATAGGCAGGTAATACCTGATAGTACTCCTTGTGCCCAGGGTATAGCTATGTTGGATGCCTGCTGGGAGCCACTAAGTGCAATTTGAAAATACAGGAGAGTTAACACCTCTAGGGAAGTGGTTCTCAAAGTGTGGTCCCTGGACAATAGCCCCGGCATCACTTGAGAACTTCCTAGAAACCCAAATTTTTCAGCCCTATCCCAGACCTACTGAATCAGAAACTCCAGGGTAGAATCAACAATGTGTGGTTGCACAATCTTTCCAGGTGATTCCGATGGATATTAAAGGTGGAGAGGGAGTAGATGCATTAGAGTCACCTGAAGGGTATGTGAAAAACCAAGGACTGATCTTGTCCCCGCCACCCCTGCCCAGATTCTGATGCAGTAGGTCTGTAGTGGATCCAAAGAACCTGCATTTCTAACAGGTTTCCAAGAGATACTGATGCTGCTGTTCCCAGGACCATACTTTGAGAATAACTGATCCAGGGAAACCCTCACCCAATGTGGAACAGAAGCAGGTAGGTAAATGATTGCATCTTCCATGTCTCAGTAGATAATCCTGAGGCACCTTTTTTGAGATTCCTACAGAATCTTCCCAATAGAGTTCAGGTTGTGCCCAACAGTAACCAGTTTAATCACACACCCTTGGTTTGGCTTTACTTACTTCTCTGTTCTGCTCTTCTGAGTCCCATGCTCCGATTCCTTGGGATCACTTCCCAAAATAACAACTTCTACATTTCTCCTGCCCTAGATTTTTTGGAGGAACCCAAACTCAATTCCATAAACTTATTCCATAAACCTCAACATATAAGTGTATTGTCCAACAGATTTCAATCATCTCTTATAATATTCACTTTCTTAGCACACATTTCACTATCTCCTTATTTCAGTAAATACTCATAATTGTTTCTTGGAGTTTGGAACATGAGTTTCCTAATACTCAGTAAAAATATCCCAACTTCCAGAAGAATTGCCCTGAGTTATGCTTCAAGAGTATTGTTTTTATTTGCATACCCAAATAAATACCTCTAATCCAAATATTCTTCAATATCAATATCTATATTGATATCAGTCAATGTCAGTATTGTCGGTATCCATGGCAGGATAACTGCTACCTGACTTCCTGCTGACATCTGCAGTCTGTGACATGTTATCAGAAGGTATGACTGAAGACTACTTTTGCCCCAGTGGGACTGCAAATTAGGAAGAAAGCAAGACCATTACTAAGTTTGCAATGGTGAGCTCCTTCTCCCCGAAATATCCCTGTCCCTCCAGGATTCTCATCTCCCAAAAAAGTCCTCCCATGGAATTAAAAAACGGATTTAACTCTACCAAGGTTTTCTGTGGCTAAGAAAGAAATGCACCAATAATATCAAGAAAACCAACGGGAATGCTGCCACAGCTGAGAAACAGAGAGGAGGGGAAATCAAGAGGAAGTGTTTCCCCTACCAGGCCTGCTGAGAACTTTTGCAGCAGGCTTCTAAACTGCTGAGATGAAAGAGAGGACCAGAATTATGTCTTGAAATACATTTCTCTTTTCTTCCTTTAGCCAAGATATTATTGTTAAACACAGTTGAGTGAAAGAAATCAAAATCAAAAAGGGTCTCCAGAAAGAAAGAAACAATAGTAAAGCCTGCAGTCTGTTGTCGTTGAAGTGTAAGCAAGAAGATAGTGTGTGGTTAAACGGAGGCCTGATGGGGAGGACCGCCGGGAGAGAGGAAGGGTAGAGATCTGGGGAGGCTGGGTAAGACCGGAGGAAGTCCCCAGCTGGGAGGAGAACTTTGGATCCCATGTACTTAGTAATTTATAGCACCGTGACATGAGATAAGTCATCTTACCTTTGACTGTAGTTTTCCCCCTAACTCATTTATTACAACAAATGACTGGAAACCCAGAGCATGTGATTTATTTATCTATCAACTTGCTCAAGCCCAGAACTAACCCACAGAGAAAACAGGGACGAGAAAACCATCTATCATTTTGAATTAAACACTTGTTACCAAATCATGAAAATTTGTCCTTTATCCAACCTATGTCTATGATCAATAATAAAAGGGCATGCCTTGGAAACAAGGTGACTTGAAGGCTTCAAATAAATCCCTAGCCTTCTGCAAACTTGAGCTTTAACCTTCAAAGACCACAGAGGATGGAGTTTGGCAACAAATGGTCCAATAATCTTCATGCTGATGTGAAAATTGTGACGTGCTTAATTTAAAATACAGTTTAACTGTGAATATTTCAAGTTTTGTTTTGATTCTGGCTTTTAATACTTACTGATAAGTATGCAGAAAGAGATACTTTGGGACTTTTTATTACCATATTCCCTATTACTGCTTCTGTGTTTAAAAAATCTGCTTATTGCAAGCAGGGTATAGTCAATTTGTGCATATTGGATTTAATTTTCCACTAAGCAAATAAAAATGCCTAAGTGCAATTTACAGATCGTCTTTTTTTCAAATATTGTATATGTACTTTGATTTCTTGTGCCATCTGAATGACTGCATGCTGGAAGATTTTCATTATGCATTTCCAAAATACATACAGAACCCATTAAATGAAAGAAATGTAAGTCATAATTTATATAGGGAAGAAAATGCTCCAATCATAACCCAATGATTTTATATAACCAATATGTCTCTGGCCTCATTGGCCTACAATTGACTACAAAATGAGATCACACTTGTTTTCATACACCCAAACTTTAAACCTAAGTCCTTTCTTAATTACCAAAAATTGGCTACCACCCTTACCCTTCCTCTAAACAACCTTCAGGATGCTGCCTGCTAGCTGTGCACTCAGGGTCAAGGCCCCTATTCTGACTCTCCCCTTCTGCTATCTTTGTCATTGGACTTCTACTGCCCATGACCCACCAGATATCAATAAGTAAATGACATGGCCATCCTCTGCCACTTACTGCCACTGCTCCCAGCTTTATCTGAGGGGACCCTGGTCCTCCGGCCTACTCCACAGCAAGGATAGGCAAAGGCCTCTACTGAACTCCCCATCTACTGAACTCCCCATAACATCAACAGACAGTCTGGTAACACACCAGAGCAAAGTTGATTCAAGTTCAGAGCCATAAGAGAAAATGCCAACCTGACAGAGGCTTACCAGTGTCTTAGGAGGAGGAACTCAAAGGCAGGGTGTTTACGGGGCTTTAGGGTCTGGGCTCAAGAGGTTTGAGACCTGTCTTTTGGTGGGGCTGGAAGGCGACTGACTGGGATTGAGCAAAGTCCGTGACACAATAGTTTAGGATCAGTGAATGCAGAGGTGAGGGTCTGAAAGTGAATTATTGTTAATTATTGTTTGAGAAAGCAAACTGTTTGCCTAGGTGAGCAGACTGCTGGCTCTGATAAACTGATCAGTGGGAATTTCCTGAAGCAAACAGTCAGGTTATTTATTGATGTTATCTTTCCCAGACAAAGGTTTCCTGAAGCAAATAACTATGTTATGTTAATATTGGTGGACTAGAACCTTATTGACATCTTGTCGACACCAGTGAGCTCAGTTTTATCTCCCCTCTTTGACAGGCCAGACCCTGCATAAGGTCTCAGAGAAGAGCTTCCTGCCTCACTCTGGACTTCCCTTTAAAACATCAAGGAATTAACTCTGACTATAGGAGATAATGAAAAAAATGGCCTTTTCTGCCCTGCAATTTAAAATTGATTCTAGATAATGTGTTAATTCTTCTTTTAATTCTCATCTTAGTTACCAAAACAAGGGAGCCTAAAACAAATAACTGTATTGGAACCTAAGCTGAAAAAATAAACTCTAGGCAGTATAAACTTTTTTCTAACCTGTTTTTCTTTTTTAAAGCCATTTAAAGAGATAGTCTATTCCTGAGATAGAGCCATTCACAAGCAGTCTAAATATGAGATGCTCCCCTCTGATGTCTTCAATTAATGCCTTAATTTTAAATACAATGACAAGTTGATTTGACTCTAGAATATAAATTCTGGAGTCACAAAAGCACTCTAGAATATAAATTCTGGAGTCACAAAAGCACTAAGGTCCCTCAACATTCTAAAACTCATTAGGCAAAGGCTTAAAATTGAAAATCAAGAGACAATTGGAGTATCTTGTAATTAACCCCATAATAAGTACTCTCCTAGGAGATAAATGTCCAAAATAGTATTAGGAAAATTGAAAATACACATGAACTGGTATAAGTATTATTACCTTACCTGAGTCTTATCAGTTCTTTGAAGTCAGAGTCTATCCCCAGTACCAAACACAAAATAATTGTTAAATAAATGTTGGGGGTTAAGTAGCTGACTGAATAAATGAATGAGTAAATGAATGACTAGCAACCATCCCTCTTGAGGTTTAACACACTGAATCCTGCCTAGAGATCTTAGAACTGCAATTAGGTAGAACTGCAGAAAAAAATTCATTTTGAAAACTTTGCTGATGCAGCAAATTAATATGAATTTCTAAGCTCTACAGGAAACTGATAGACCAAAAAATGAATCTAGAAATGTAGATTGTACCAATATAGCAACAGATCTGGAAGCAAACCCCGACAGAGTTCAGAATCAAGCAAAGAGACTTAGAGATGGAGAAGATGTGGAGCCATCCCCTTGAGGTGACACAAGACAGTTAATCCAGACCAAGTTAGGTTGTCAGATACCATCAATACCTTCCAGGGGGCTGTAGAATTTTGAGGTCTTCCCATTCAGCATCTGGAGAAATGGGAAATGGAGAGAATACTACAAGGTCAGAGCTCTAAGTGCCCAAAACAAATGCCCAGCTACTAAAAGGAGAAATTCTCCCAGGCTTCTATGTTCTAGTCAAAAGAAGTATGAAGATCCCTCAAAATAATTCAGGCCTTATCTCCCAAGCATCTCTAATATAAGAATCACATCCACCAATGCTCCATGATCATTAATTCTGACTTCAAAAAAGTGAAGTCTTAGAGTTGTTCCTAACAAAAACTTAGGCTTATCAGTAAATAATATATTTTGGTGTCTATTTAAAATCCAATCCTAATAATAACCATACTAGCAACTCTTGTTTGGACCTTGATATACTCCTTTTTTTTTTTAAGAGTTTATTTATTTATTTGACAGACAGAGATCACAGGTAGCCAAAAAGACAGGCTGAGGGGTGGGGGGGTGGGGGGCCTGGGGAGGATCCCTGCTGAGCAGAGAGCCCAATGCACGGCTTGATCCCAGGACGCCGAGATCATTACCTGAGCCTAAGGCAGAGGCTTAACCCACTGAGCCACCAGTCACCCCAATTTGATACACTGCTTACAAATAAATTGTACTGCAATTGAATCTATTTCAAAGAAAAACCAGACACTCTGAATAATGTGATTTTATTTGGTGACTACTAACATCCTCACAGAATTTCAGATTACCAGGGGTTAATTAGTTCAAACTCATTGCAACCGGGGTATTTTTGCAAGATGGTTTATTTAAATCTTATTCATTCCTGGAAATGTATGATACAGTGAATATCCACATAGTAGGAGACCCTATTCCACTATTTTGAGTGGAAAAAATAAAGGATGTGTTCCCAGCTCACCCAAAATCCTGAACATATTTCCCTAAATATTACTAAAACTGTTAGACAGCTATATAACACTATACCAAGGATATCTACAGAATGCAAACATTTAAAATACCAGTTACTGAATTACTGAATACTTAATGAAGTAATTAGTGGGTGTGTTTATATGTAATACTCAGTGATTCTAAACAATATTCGACATAAGATACATTTTTCTTCCAGTCTGCCACAAATATCTACATACTATATATAAATAAACAATATATTAAAGATACTAAAGAATCCCGAAGCTACTTTCTAAATCGGACCAGGCTGGTAGAACAAGGAGTGGAGTGGGAGGTGGCACTGCACAGAGAAAGAGGTACAGGATCCAATATCAAGTAAAATTCCACAAAGGGTGATGTTGGCTCAACCCAGGGTGGAAGTGGGGAGGGGCACTAGTCAGGGCCAAGAGATCTGAAGTATTTTTATCCTCCAGCTATCAATTTGGTGCTAAGTGTTGCCTTTGGGGGGAGAGACGACTAAATTCCCACCGATTTCTGACTCTGTGCATTCAAAGCAAGTAGATTCTGGAAGCCTGAGGGCAGCCCTTCAATAAAGAGGTGCCGGTTATTAGTAGTAAAAGCCCCCAGGCTGAACACTGCCACAAACATTGACTACTCTGGTACCTTTTTTGTACAGATGTAGAACTGAAGGCTCCAGAGATGAAGTAATTTGTCACATGGTGACTGGGAGGTACAAGAAGAACCAGCAGGGCTTTTGACTTCCTCTCTTTTTATTTGGCTAATTGTGATCACATCTGTCCTCTCAGCTTTCATTTTTCCCAACTGGAAATCCTGATTTCTTTGGTTTTCACTCATCCAAAAGCATTGCATTCACTCAGATGTCTTAAGTGTCTCAGGTAGCTGTCTTTGAAACAAGGCCTGTGGTATCTTGTCTTTACAGTCTTCTAGTTTCAATTAACCAGAAGATCCTGACATTTCAGGAGAGCAACAACTGCAGTTCTGTATGTGAGGCAGAAGAATTTCTCATTTTGGTACAGTGCTTTCACCATGGGTTTGGGTTACCTATCTGGTTTAGAGCAACCCATTCAGCCGATGACGCTCATACCAGCTGACGGCGACTCATGCTCACCCAAGGCCTCTTCAAAGATTTTCTGCCTGAAAAAATTCTCCCCAAATCCCTTTCCTCCATCGAACATAACTCCTACTCCTTCATCTCTAGAAAGTAATTCCTTTAGGAACGTTTTCTTGCCTATCTCCAAACCAGGCTGGATGATTCTGGGTGCTAAAGGAGTATCCAGTGAATCCTTATTGTAGGAGTTATCATTCCGTCCTCTAATTGTCTTCTAGCTTTATTCTGAATTTATATCATCAGATATTTAAAATAATAACCATCTTATTCCTGTAATCCTCTGTGATTGGCACATGGTAGATTATCTATAAAAAATTGTTGAATAGGGGCACCTGGGTGGCTCAGTCAGTTAGGCGTCCAACTCTTGGTTTCGCCTCAGGTCATGATCTCATGGGTCATGGGATTGAGCCCCAAGTTGGGCTCCATGCTCAGCAGAGTCTACTTTAAGATTTTCCCCCTCTGCCCCTCCCCCCTAGTAGTGTGTGTGCCTGTGGTCTCTTGGGCTCTGTTTAAAAAAAAAAAAAAAAAAAAAAAAATTGTGGAACAAGCTGTGAGAAAAATTTCTTCCTGAATCATAATGAATGGTTCAAAGCTTTCTCTCTCTCCAAAAAAAAAATATATATACACACACACACATATGTATATGTGTACATATACATATATATGTATCGGTTTATTTTCCACCAATATGGAAATGAGTAAAGGTGTTCACATCATTAAAAGCATCTTCAGCTCACCTTTAAGCTTGAAAAATCACAAGGCACAAGCCCTTTTGAATATAGAGGCAATATTCTTTCCTACAACCACTAATAACCTATACAGCTACTGGGAAAGAACTAAACCCTAGTCCTCTCATGTGCCAAACACAATCCTAATAAAAGTGAATTATACCGGTACAGTAAAACACAAAATCAATATTGTTATTCTGGTCCATTCCTATCTATCTATACCCACAGGTTTTGCAACACTTAAACACACCAATTACCCATAATTATAACCTACTAACTTCATTTTTGTATAAGGATAAGTATTTTCCACAATTCAGAATTGCCTCTGAATGTAAAACTAGACTAAACTCAAAGATTGTCTCAAGATGCTAAGATGCTCTTGAAACAGACACACTTTGCTGTGGAACACTGAGTACCATGTGTAATGCAATGACTCTTATCAAGTCACTAGATTAAGAGCCAGTGCTATGTGCCCTGACAGCCACCTCCGTACAATCCTTTCCTTTTTAAAATAAAAAAGTTGTCCAAGGCAACACTCTGAATTCTAGTTCTGGTCATAAAACAGCCCAGAGAGTTAAATAAACTCCACTCATAAAATGTATCATAACTAAACTATTACCATGGTAATGACTTTTATTCTCACGTCAATAAGACTTTGAAAGAGATACTCTTTTAAAGACCTATGCCCTCCTAGTCTCCTTCTTACTCAATGGAAATCCCCTTCTGAGCTCACCTGGCCTTGCCTGGGCTTGGCTCCAGGTCTCAGGTTCTATCCGGGTTTGATTCATGTGGCTCTCAATTTTGGGGGGGGCCAGTGGGATGCCCAGGACTTGTTCTTCTCATGGTGATGGCAGAAGCTCCAGGATATGGTCCAACTGCACCAGCCTCTGCTAACATCCCTTTGGAGAAAGCAAGTCACATGGCCACAGGCAAAGTCAAGAGGCACGGGAGTATATCCATCTCACATGGAGCTGGAGAGAAGAGAGTGAATTATTTGCTGAGCAATGGTCTAATTGACCAATAATGATCTGCATAAAATCTTTGCTGTATTGCTGTTTATGTATGGTAGGCTCAACACCTTAGTAGATCAAATGAGGCTGGAGGTTCAAGGAGGGTCTTGTAGCCCATGTTAATAATAATAATAATAATAATAATGATAGTTAACATGTATAACAGCAGAGTCATAATTATAGGTCATGATATAATAACTTAGTTTCCCCTCATGAAAAATCCTCTCCATCTCTTTCAATGTCTTAGTTCCACATCTTTCAAACTGGTTCCCTCCTGTCTTTCTCATTTAACCTTATAATATTCATCCATTTCTATCTGGATTAAGAAAAAGTGAATCCAATTCAGTATTTCCATTGATCCCTGAAACACAAATGGTTTTTGGACCTTCACCACTAGGAAGAAAGGTAAACAGAAGGAAAATAGAATGATGGTGTGATATAGTCACGCTGTATATCAAGGCTCAGAGATTCCTCCCTTCCCATTTTACAAGTGGAGAAAATAGAACTCTGAAAAGGCAAGTGCTCGAGGTTATGGAATGGCTCCTCCAGCCAAAATTAGAACTTAGCACTTAAAATGTATTAACTAAATTTGTGATCACATAAGTATCTTCCCCCAACATTACTCCCACAAAACATATAAATTCAGGTGTGTGTTTTACTAACCTTAATAACCTACTTTTCGGATTGAAAAAAATACAGTGCCGCAGCATAAGCACAGAGAGTTAGGGATCCCTACAAAAAGAAGGAGGAGATCTAGCATTTCTGACACAAGAAAAGTCATTAATTTTAAGCTCCCAACTGTTTTCCTCCATCTACACCCTACAGGCTCTACTTATCAAAGTACGCTTCTTGCAGAACTTCCTAAGAGGTGTCAAAATTACAGAGAAATGCAAAAACCTCAGTAGTTAAGGATTTTAAAGGAACAAAGGGAATACAAAAACTATCGGGCTCTAGGCCAGGAAATAGCCTAACCATAACAAAAACAATAAATCAATGGTAAAACTCTCAGTGCTATTTCAAAGGTAGGGAAAACCCCAAAAGCCTTACCCAAGATAATGAGCCCTAAACCCCATCCAGTTTACATGGATTCTCAGAGTATGCCTATAGCCCCTTCCCCTTACCTAGCTTTCACCTCTGCTTCATTATAATGTTAAAGTCTCTGTGGGGAGAGGATCACAAGCTTCATTAACATAACATAGGATGCAGGTATAGGCTCTTTTTTTTTTTTTTAAGATTTTATTTATTTACTTATTTGAGAGAGAACATGAGAGGAGAGGTGGAAAAGCAGATTCCCCTGGAGCTGGGAGCCTGATGTGGGACTCTGGGATCAGGACCTAAGCCGAAGGCAGATGCTTAACTAACTGAGCCACCCAGGCGCTCTATAGGCAAATTTTCTAAGTACACCTCCACAATCTTATGCCTACCTTTACATGCAATGGCAATGTTCTCATTCCTAAATATTCATCCTAAATCCTAAATAAAAAGAAGCTGCTTACTCCTGCTTGGGGAGTCATGGCTATTCCCCATGGAGTTATTCCCCATGATCTCATTAGCTACAAAAAAAGTATCCTTTGTGTGACAAATCCATCTGGTATAGTCTCCATCTGTAACTCACCAAGGAGGAAACTCACGCTCATTTGGTTATGATGGCAGAACTGGAGATAGAGCCAGAGGACCTGGGTCTTGCTCCTCATCCTCCCATCCGCAGGCCATGAAACCTACGGTAAGCCCATTCAACCTCTGACCTCAGTTTTCTCACACTGAGAACAATACCACTGTCTCTGTCTCAGTCTAGAATGGATGCCAGGATCAAAATAAGCACAGGAGAGATGTTGTGTTACAATATAAAAATGCAATTTGTTGCTGTTCCCCATCAATAACACATGTCTTTGGTATTTTTTCCATATTGGTATTATTTAAAAACAAAATCCAACTAAATAAATTTGAAGATCTAATAGGCTTTACTCAGTGATTCCTGAATTGGGCAGCATCCCATCCATCAAACAGAAGGGAGCTCTGAGGAACTGTACAAAATCAAAAAGGTAGGACAAGGAGCTTATTAGAAAAAGAAAAAAGATTGTTTCAGGAAGGGCACAGGGTGTCTTCTGCAGACTACTCACTAGAGCTGACTAGGAAATGCCAGGCTGGGGTAAAATTTCATTCTTGGGCAAAGCTAAAACTGCAGTTAGATTAGGTATTAAGTCTCGGTGAGGCTTAGCAAAAATGACTCCATTTGGAGCCTGTTCTGTCTTTGTTGTGGTGGTGGTTGTTTTTAATGGTATATGATAGGCCAAAGACTATGGTGAGTTATTAGATATTAGAAGTCTTAGTATTTACCCCCAGAGGATTTCAGGAAGTCGGGATTATTACGAATTCATCTATATGATGCATAATAAATGATTATAGGCAAAACAAACTAGAAACTTCTGACTTAATATTGAACCAATTTCTCTGCAAAGCTATAGGATATTTATTCACATAGAATAAATATTTACTGAGCTGCTCCTATAGGCAGACACTGTCCCAAGCATTCAAATATAGTATTAAATAAAACGACCAAAAAGTACAATTTAAAATTGTCTTTTTGGTGCCTGGGTGGCTCAGTGGTTAAGCCTCTGCCTTCGGCTCAGGTCATGATCTCAGGGTCCTGGGATCGAGCCCCGTATCAGGCACTCTGCTTAGCAGGAAGCCTACTTCCCTTCCTCTCTCTCTGCCTGCCTCTCTGCCTGATTGTGATCTCTGTCTGTCAAATAAATAAATAAAGCCTTTTTTTTAAAAAAAAATGTCTTTCTGTCTAAAGCCTTGCCAATTCAGAGAACAGCCAGTTAATAAATCACTTCGAGTGACCATCAGACACTACAAGCCATATGGGTTGATTTTCATTAAAGCAAAGTTTTCCAAGGTTGTGACTTTCACTGTGGTTTGTTTTCCTGTTTCCTTCAAATCAGAGCCATCTTGATATTTTATATTAAGATATATCTGCATCCAAAGGCCATTGACACTGTCATTGGTTTTAACTGGGCCTAAATAAATGTTGATCCTAACTGGAGTCCACTTGCTCATATGAAGAAAGGTACACCGGTGCATTAGTAGCAGATCTGGTCACCCAGGTTTTCACACATTTATGAGTGCCCAGAAGGAGGCTGATAAGAAGAAAGCAGAGACAAACAGAAAAAAAAAAAAAAAAAAAAAAAACCCTGCACAGTGCCCATTTTATGGAAATCTTTCTGGAAATACTTCATGGAAAGTTTGGTCTAAGATTCCAGTAATTAAATAGAAAATAACGATAATTTTGTGTATTTTCTGCATTATAATTTTAGGTATTCTTATCACTCTCGTACACAATAAGGAAGAATGGCTTGTAAGACATCCAATAAAGTAAAAGTACATCATTAAATGCACTGATTTGTGGGGTTGAGGGAGGAGGTAGAGGAGACATAGGAGGATAGTCTTATTTGCACTGATAGAAGCTACCAACCCAGAATGACTCCTAGTCCTTCATGTATACAACTAAAGATTGAAATGGAAGTAAGAGGACAATAAAAAATGTTGCCCAAAACTTGCTATTAGGGGTACTTTCATGTAAAGCAGGAGGTAATAACAGCAACTTATCTTGTACCTAAATACAAAGGCAAAATCCTCCATTTTCACCTTAGAAGTCACCTGTTCTCAGTAGACTAGTATGACTCCTGCCCCACTCAGATCTAAGTAAGCTCACTCCCTCTGCACATACACACACACAGCATGCAGAGTCCCCTTCAAGACACTCATATCACAGAACAATAACTAATGGCTACCTTACTTATAGTAAGGACAGTAGCTTCACAGGAACGGTTGTGATTTCCATCCTCTAACTGTTATGTACAAATGTATCGCCTATGTTTGATATATTTTAGTGGAATTAATGGATAGAAGGATGAAGGTTGAATGCAAACACTGAAAAACATACATACAAACACCTGAGAGCAAATGAAGATAGCAAAACTGAACAACTAAATTTCTTAAAACCAAACTGCTAATAGACAAGGGAAGGAATTGATGAGTAGCTGGATGGTCTCATTTATCAGTATCTCCCCTCTGATGGAAGTTGCTTAGAAAATACTGAATGAAGGTATAATATATGAGTGAATAGTTGACTAATTAGAGAAGACAGAATAAGACTGTAAGGGTTTATTTCATTAAAATGTACCCATAATATGGGCTTGCTTAACTAATTCTGATGCCTATCATGGATCTTCATTTTTCACAATTAGTTGTCTATTCAATTTCAGAAAAAGGTGATTGATCTCCCTCAATAATTCCCTTTCTAAACAAGTGTAAGAATAGAGATTTCTTGACTCTTCTTACAGTCCATCAAAGCAACAATACAAATCACTCCTTCAGGCACACCACTGGAAGCCATCCCTGTGGCCATCTTAATTTTAATCACAGTATTTCACTCATGTTTTATTAAGTGATTCTCTTAAGGAAAACAAGTATAAATATGATTACCAGGGACTGTATCTACTTTATCCTTCATAGATCACTAAGATATTAGAAAAATCCTCAGGCTATAAACCCTATCTCTTCCTATTTTTTTTCTATGTTTTCTTTCTATTTTGGCCCAATTTTTGATAACTCAGCTGATGGCACTCTCTCAAATAAGGAACAGTGTCTGTGGAGTATATCTCCAGAAGAATTTCCTAAAGAATTAGCCTACTGACTCCCTTCCTTCTAAACAAAGGTTGAGATAGATTTTTTATTACTTTTGCCTATCATTTTAGAGCTGGAAATCTATACTTAGCTCTAGTGAGCTCACCATTTCCTTGTCTAAGTCCAATTACAGGGTGAGTTCAGTCACTGAAGAATCTAATCTAACTTTTCCAAGGTCCCAACAATCACCTGGTAAATTCTAACCTTATTTAAAAAAAAAAAAAAAAAAAAAAGAGAAACAAGATGGAAATTAAAACATTCTTTCTTCATTATCAGTAGATCCAAGTTGCAGATTTTCTTCTAAATCTTGTTTTTAATGTCTCTTACTATGCAAATCATGCATTTAGGGGAAAAGTTAATAAATGGGCTTATTGGGCAGAAAGCTTTGCTTTTTTTTCTTGTTGTTTTGTTTTTTAAGTAGGTTCCACACCCAGAGCGGAGCTTCAGCTCACAGCCCTGAGATCAAGAGTCACATTCTCTATCAACTGAGCCAGCCAGGTGCCCCAGAAAGCCCTGCTTTATTTATATGGATGCCTGCTATATTCTATTTCATAGATCCTTATCTCATTAACAGCCTCATGGACCACGACTTCTATTCAAATCACTTGTCCTGGCACCTAAGGTGAGGGATGAATCTATTGTGCAGTTGATTACATTTACTGATTAAAATGACCTATGGCCTTAATTTTGCCATTATAATGACAATGCTAGTGCTCCTCTCATATATTGAAGATACCATCCAGATACCATACTCCATACTGGCTCTTTGTGTAACACTCCTCTCAATCTTAAACCCCAAACCTTGCTTTGGTATTCTTTTGCTTCCAAAAGCTAACACCAGTGGCAATATTTCAGGACACTGCCCTCAAGCCACTGGAAATCACTTTGGTCACAATCCAGGGTTGGAGATACTTGCGAATTTACACATCCCTTGGTCAGTGAGGGGGAGAAAGAAGAATTTACCAATAACTGAAGAGAAGAAAATTATGAAAGTTCAGGCTCTCTAATCTCACATGGGGGCACTGTGATATATGACTTATTTTCCAGAGTTTTCCTGTGGGATCAGGCTGAAGCTATCCCTTATAAGATATACTTTACTTTGGCTTTGGCCCCTGCCCTGCCCTGATTTCCCAACATCATCAGTGATTTCATTTGTGAGCACTTCATTAATAACTCACTCTTATATGAATCCTTCTATCAGAGTCTACTTCTGAGGAGACTATCCTTCCACAACCAATAAAAATATTTATTTTTTTAATTGTCAAAAATCACCCAGTAATAAAAAGCAATGGGTTTGTTGGTCACATAATTATTGTTGCTCAAACTTAAACTGATGTCTCCAGTTATATAAGAAATGAGGAATGTTTCTAAATATCACTTTAGAATGATTAGAATGATTAACAAGATATATTGTTAAATTTAAAGAGAACAGTAGGAAAAAACTGAGTATAGTGTGCTAGCTTTTATCTAAGAAGGAAGTAGAAGTAAAATGCATATACATGATTTGTTATGAACTGAATGTCTTCCAAAAATTCATATTTTGAAGCCCGAAACCCCAACAGGATGGTATCCAGAGATAGATCCTGAGAGGAGGTGATAAAGTTTAAGTGAGGTCAAAAGGGTAGGACCCTAGTCTCATAGACCTGGTAACCTCAGAAGACTAGGAAGAAACATCTGACTCTCTCTCAGCCATGTGAATATGCTGCAAGCCAGAAAAAGAAAACTCACCAGAAATCAAATCAGCCAGCACCTTCACAGACTTTTAGCTAGACTAGCCAAGAATATATATAAGAAGATTTAAATTGTTAAAATCAGGAATGAGGAAGGGGATGTCCCTACCCACAACACAGAAATAAAAGAATTCTGAAAGAATACTCTGAACAACTCTACACAAATTAGATAACTTAGATGAAATGAACGAATTTCTAGAAAGACATAAATTATCAGAACTGAATCAAGAAGATACAAGATATCTAAATAGAACTGTGACAAGTAAACAAACCTACTTAATAATCAAATGTTTTTCACAGAGAAAAGCCCAAGCCCAGATAACTTGCACTGAATTCACCAAACTTTTCAAGAGTTAATACCACTGAACATTCATAAACTCTTCTAAACTGTGGTAGAGGAGGAACACATCCTAACTCACTCTGTGAAGTCAGAATTGCCCTGATACCAAAATGCAGAAAAGGCCTCCAAAAAAGAAAATAGATCAATACATCTTAGAAAGATAAATGCAAAAATCTCAACAAAGTAGTAGTAAACTGAACCCAGCAACACATAAGATTATACATGATAAACAAGTGGGGTTTACCCCTGCATTGCCAAGTCAGTTTAATGTACAAAAATTAATCAAAGAAAAACACATTAATTTTTTAAAAAAGGACAAAAACTTGTGATCATCTCAATAGATGCAGAAAAAGCATTTGACAAAATCCAACACTGTTTCAAGAAACAAAAACATTCAATAAACTAGGAATGGAAGGTAACTTCTTCAACCTGTTACAGACATCTGTGAAAAATACACAGCTAACATCAAACTCATCTTTTTTTTGTTCCTTTTTTTAAAAAAACTTTTATTTTTTTATAAACATATAATGTACTATTAGCCCCAGGGGTACAGGTCTGTGAATTGCCAGGTTTACACACTTCACAGGACTCACCATAGCACACACCTTCCCCAATGTCCATAACCCCACCACCCTCTCCCGACCCCCCTCCCCCCAGCAACCCTCAGTTTGTTTTGTGAGATTAAGAGTCTCTTGTGTTTTGTCTCCCTCCCAATCCCATCTTGTTTCATTTATTCTTTTCCTACCCTCAAACCCCCCACATTGCATATCCACTTCCTCATATCAGGGAGATCATATGATAGTCGTCTTTCTCCAATTGGCTTATTTCGCTAAGCATAATACACTCTAGTTCCATCCATGTCATCGCAAATGGCAGGATTTCATTTCTTTTGATGGCTGCATAGTATTCCATTATATATATATACATACATATACATAAATATACACACACACATACCACATCTTCTTTATCCATTCATCTGTTGATGGACATCTAGGTTCTTTCCATAGTTTGGCTATTGTGGACATTGCTGCTATAAACATTTGGGTGCACGTGCCCCTTCGGATCACTACATTTGTATCTTTAGGGTAAATACCCAGTAGTGTGATTGCTGGGTCATAGGGTATCTCTATTTTCAACTATTTGAGGAATCTTCATGCTGTTTTTCAGAGTGATTGCACCAACTTGCATTCCCACCAACAGTGTAGGAGGGTTCCCCTTTCTCCACATCCTCACCAGAATCTGTCATTTCCTGACTTGTTAATTTTAGCCATTCTGACTGGTGTGAGGTGGTATCTCATTGTGGTTTTGATTTGTATTTCCCTGATACCAAGTATTTTTTCATGTGTCAGTTGGCCATCTGGATGTCTTCTTTACAGAAATGTCTGTTCATGTCCTCTGCCCATTTCTTGATTAGATTACTTGTTCTTTGGGTGTTGAGTTTCCTAAGCTCTTTATAGATTTTAAATACTAGCTCTTTATCTGATATGTAGTTTGCAAACATCTTCTCCCATTCTGTGTCTTTTGGTTTTGTTAACTGTTTCCTTTGCTGTGCAAAAGCTTTTGATCTTGATGAAATCCCAATAGTTCATTTTTGCCTTTGTTTCCCTTGTATTTGGCGATGTTCCTAGGAAGAAGTTGCTGCGGCTGAAGTCAAAGAGGATGCTGCCTGTGCTCTCCTCAAGGATTTTGATGGATTCCTTTCTCACACTAAGGTCCTTCATCCATTTTGAGTATTTTTGTGTGTGGGTAAGGAAATGGTCCAATTTCATTTTTCTGCATGTGGCTGTCCAATTTTCCCAACACCACTTGTTGAAGAGGCTGTCTTTTTTCCAATGGACATTCTTTCCTGCTTTGTCTAATATTAGTTGACCATAGATTTGAGGGTCTATTTCTGGGATCTCTATTCTGTTCCATTGATCTATGTGTCTGTTTTTGTTCCAGTACCATACTGTCTTGATGATAACAGCTTTGTAATAGAGCTTGAAGTCCGGAATTGTGATGCCACCAACTTTGGCTTTCTTTTTCAATATTCCTTTGGCTATTCAAGGTCCTTTCTGGTTCCATATAAATTTTAGGATTATTTGTTCCATTTCTTAGAAATAAATGGATGGGATTTCTATAGGAATTGCATTAAATGTGTAGATTGCTTTAGGTAGCATAGACATTTTCAGAATATTTGTTCTTTCAATTCAGGAGTATGGAACATTTTTCCATTTCTTTGTGTCTTCCTCAACTTCTTTCATGAGTACTTTATTGTTTTCTGAGTATAGATTCTTTGCCTCTCTGGTTAGGTTTATTCCTAGGTATCTTACAGTTTGGGGTACAATTATAAATGGGATTGACTCCTTAATTTCTCTTTCTTCTGCCTTCTTGTTGGTGTAGAGAAATGCAACTGATTTCTGTGCATTGATTTTATATCCTGACACTTTACTGAATTCCTGTAAAGTTCTAGCAGTTTTGGAGTGGAGTCTTTTGGGTTTTCCACATATAGTATCATATCATCTGCAACGAGTGATAGTTTGACTCCTTCTTTGTCGATTTGGATGCCTTTCATTTCTTTTTGTTGTCTGATTGCTGAGGCTAGGACTTCTAGTACTATGTTGAATAGCAGTGATGATAATGGACATCCCTGCAGTGTTCCTGACCTTAGCAGAAAAGCTCTCAGTTTTTCTCCATTGAGAACGATATTTACGGTGGGTTTTTCATAGATGGCTTTGATGATATTGAGGTATGTGCCCTCTATCCCTACACTTTGAAGAGTTTTGATCAGAAAGGGATGCTGTACTTTGTCAAGTGATTTTTCAGCATCTATTGAGAGTATCATATGGTTCTTATTCTTTCTTTTATTAATGTATTGTATCACACTGATTGATTTATGGATGTTGAACCAACATTGCAGCCCTGGAATAAATCCCACTTGCTCGTGGTGAATAATCCTTTTAATGTACTGTTGGATCCTATTGGTTAGTACTTTGGCGAGAATTTTCACATCTGTGTTCATCAAGGATATTGGTCTGTAATTCTCTTTTTTGATGGGACCCTTGTCTAGTTTGGGGATCAAGGTGATGCTGGCCTCATAAAATGAGTTTGGAAGTTTTCCTTCCATTTCTATTTTTTAGAACAGTTTCAGGAGAATAGGAATTAGTTCTTCTTTAAATATTTGGTAGAATTCCCCCGGGAAGCCATCTGGCCCTGGACTTTTGTTTGTTTGGAGATTTTTGATGACTGTTTCAATCGCCTTACTGGTTATGGGTCTGTTCAGGTTTTCTATTTCTTCCTGGTTCAGTTGTGATTAGTTTATATGTCTCTAGGAATGTATCCATTTCTTCCAGATTGTCAAATTCGTTGGCGTAGAGTTGCTCATAGTATGTTCTTATAATTGTTTGTATTTCTTTGGTGTTGGTTGTGATCTCTCCTTTTTCATTCATGATTTTATTTATTTGGGTCCTTTCTCTTTTCCTTTTGTTAAGTCTGGCCAGGGGCTTATCAACCTCATTAATTTTTTCAAAGAACCAGCTCCTAGTTTCATTGATTTGTTCTATTGGTTTTTTGGTTTCTATTTCATTGATTTCTGCTCTGATCTTTATGATTTCTCTTCTCCTGCTGGGTTTAGGCTTTCTTTCTTGTTCTTTCTCCAGCTCCTTTAGGTGTAGGGTTAGGTTGTGTACCTGAGACCTTTCTTGTTTCTTGAGAAAGGTTTGTATTGCTATATATTTTCCTCTCACAACTGCCTTTGCTATGTCCCACAGATTTTGAACTGTTGTGTTTTCATTATCATTTGTTTCCATGAATTTTTTCAATTCTTCTTTAATTTCCTGGTTGACCCATTCATTCTTTAGAAGGATGCTGTTTAGTCTCAATGTATTTGGGTTCTTTCCAATTTCCTCTTGTGATTGAGTTCTGTCTTCAGAGCATTATGGTCTGAAAATATGCAGGGAATGATCCCAATCTTTTGATACCAATTGAGACCAGATTTATGACCCAGGATGTGATCTATTCAGGAGAATGTTCCGTGTGCACTAGAGAAGAATGTGTATTCTGTTGCTTTGGGATGGAATGTTCTGAATATATCTGTGATGTCCATCTGGTCCAGTGTGTCATTTAAGGCCTTTATTTCCTTGCTGATCTTTTGCTTGGATAATCTGTCCATTTCAGTGAGGGGAGTGTTAAAGTCCCCTACTATTATTGC